>NC_081345.1:73365295-73429933 GCF_029784015.1 Lycium ferocissimum
AAGGTAAATAATAAGCCACAATGGAATCACCATTCTCATCTCAATATCAATCAAGTAATATCAATAGTAAGGCTACACAATAAGCCATAATGGCACCATTCTCATCTCAGTATCAATCAAGTAAAGTATCGCAATATCATAGCCATGATATATCACTAGTCACAAATACCCAATGTCTCAACGTGGCAACAAGCCAACAAGTAAATAGATCAAGATAAGTCAACAACATAACGGGGCGGCTAGCCCCCAAATCATACAACAAGGCCCAACCTAAGACAATATCTAACCCAACTTCATACTCGAAGGCTTACATGCATTCTCCGACAATATCATCTAAACATACGCTTTGCTAGTCGAAGTCTCACTATCAGGTAAACCATAACCTACCTAGAAAGCCGAACAACAAAGTCTCCAACAATCAAACCTTGGTCTTTCCCTTCCTTTGAGCCTCGAGATAATGGAAGTCTAAACATATCCTAATTATGAAATTAGAATCAAGAAGAACATCATTCAAACCCTACTTCTATTCAAGACCCAAATCCCCAACCTATGGAGTGAGTTTTATGAACTAGAGAGATAAAGTTAGGAATCTATAGGTCTCAACATGAAATGAAGGCTCTAGGTAATCAATTCCCATCAATTACAAGCTAGAAGAACAAGCAGTTTACTTAAGTTTGGATTCTAGGAATACCCCCAAATATCACAAACTCAACTCGAAATCCCGACTATCACCCGATGCCATCTGCTCACATACCATATATGCAGACACACATAAAAATATGCTACAAACGCACTCGTGGCCTCAAAATTCCTAACAGAGATCTCGTTGACCGAGTCAACCCCCGATACCTCAAATTAATTTCCCAAGCTAAGTTTCAAAATGCATCCGAGTGCATTGGGAACCGAACCGAATATACGCACAAGTTTTAAAAGACCATCCGAGCCTCTCGAAATTGAAGGATTCTTGTAAAAGGTTCGCTTACCCAAAAGTCAACTTTGAGTCAATTCTTTTTCGCTTTAAGCCCAAACATCCCACAAAGTCACCCAAATCATATCTAAAGACCTCGAAAAGCATGCGAACGGTCCCCGTGGGTTAAATATGAGCTAATAAAGCTTAGAAAAGGATCAAAAGGGTCGTAAATGCAATAACGACCAAACGGGTCGTTACATTTACCGTCGAATTTTTCACTTCCCTTTTGTTACACTCCTTGTTACTCCCTTTTTCTGCACATTGTAGTCCCAAACACACAAGCAAACATCAACCAGCATAAAAACTGCCAAATCAATGAGAAAAAAAATGAAAAACAAAAAAAAAATCACTGAAAACCTTGGGTATCCTCCCAAGCAGCGCTTGATTTAACATCGCGGCACGACGGTATTACCGTTTTACTTCGAGTCAGAAGTGTAGCCATGCTTTAAATGGTGCTTATCAACGATCTTATCTCCATCAATGCAACCATGGTAATGATTCACCCTCTGGGCATTCACCTTAAAGGTCCAAGTTCCATCTCCAGACTTCAATTAAATTGCGCCATTGGGTGAAACACTTACCACTTGGAAAGGCTCGGACCCTCTGAATTTCAATTTTCCCGAGAAAAGTATCAGTTTTGAGTTGTACAAAAGGATATTATCACCTTTCTGGAAGTCCCTCTTGAGGATCTTTTTATCATGGAAGTACTTCATCCTCTCCTTGTACAATGCTGCACTCTCATATGCTTGGTACCGAAATTCATCCATCTCATTCAGTTGAAACAATCTAAGCTTGGTTGCCTCCTCCCAATCTATATTCATCTACTTCAATGCCCATATGGCCTTGTGTTCAAGTTTGATTGGCAGATAACACGTCTTGCCAAACACCAGCCTATAAGGGGATGTTCCAATGGGCATCTTGAATGTTGTTTTGTAGGCTCAAAGAGCATCATCAAGTTTTCGGGACTAGTCGGTCCTATTTATATTGACCGTCTTGGCCAAAATGCTCTTTATTTCTCGATTGGAGACTTTCGCCTGGCCACTAGTGTGAGGATGATATGGAGTGACCATCCTATGCTTACAGTACTTTTTGAGTAGTATCGCAAAAGCCTTGTTGCAGAAATGCGTACCACCATTTCTAATGATAGCTCTTGGGGTGCTAAAATGGGTGCAGATATTCTTCTTCAGAAAGCTAGTGACACTCGTCCCTTCATTATGAGTAAAGCCATTGCTTCTACCCACTTTGAGATGTAGTCAACAGCCACCAAGATATATCTCAAGCCATATGAACTCACAAAGGGTCCCATAAAATTAATGCCCCAAACATCAAAGAGTTCTACCGCCAACACAAAATTCATAGGCATCTCGTGCCTTTTAACAATCGATCCTTGGAGTTGGCATCGGTCACAAGACTTTGCCATCAAATTTGCATCATGATAGAGAGTCGGCCAATAATACCCGCACTCGAACACCTTAGCTGCCGTGCAATTTCCACTATGATAACCCCCAACAGGAGAGTCATGGCAGGCCTTCAAGATATCGATCACCTCAGATTCGCTGACACAACGCCGAATGATATTGTCGGCACATGTTCGGAACAAGTAAGGTTCATCCCAATAATATTTCCTGCAATCTCTCAAAAACTTTTTCTCGTACGCGAGTTTCGTCGAAAATAGCCCAAATACTAAGTAATTTGCTATGTCAGCATTCCATGGTGCTATATTACATGACACTGCTAGAAGCCTTTCATCCGGCAAAGAATCGTTGATTTCAAGTTCCTCCATCGGTTTGGCGGCCTCCTTAAGCCTCGATAAGTGATTTGAAACCTAGTTCTCTGACCCATTTTGGTCTTTGACCTCAAAGTAGAATTCTCGAAACAAGAGAACCCAATAAATAAACCTCGGCTTAATATCTTTCTTTGCGATCAAGTACCATAGTTCTGCGTGGTCAGTATACACCACTACTTGGGACCCCAACATATAGGCCCTGAACTTCTCGAAAGCATAGACAATGACAATTAGTTCTTGTTCGGTCATTGTGTAATTCATCTGGGCACCACTTAATGTCTTGCTAGCATAATAGATCGGGTGCATGATCTTGTTGTAACGCTTACCAAGCACCGCTCCAATAGTGAATCCGCTAGCATCACACATCAGCTCAAACGGAAATAACCAATCAGGTGACACAATAACAGAAGCCGAAGTAATTCGCTCCTTCAATTCCTCAAATGCCTTGCGGCACCTGAAATTGAACTCGAACTTAGCCTTCTTTTCAAGAAGCTTGCTTCGGGATTTTCTGTTTTAAAAAATATTTAATAAACAACCGATAGAACCCGGCGTGCCCCAAGAAACTTTGAACCCCTTTGACTGAGATGGGTGGAGGAAGCTTTGTAATCACATCAATCTCGGCTTGATCAACCTCAATTCTCTTTTCAGAGAATTTATGGCCGGGAACAATTCCTTCCTTCACCATGAAGTGACACTTCTCCCAGTTAAGAACAAGGTTGGTGTCCTCACACCTCTTCAACACTTGACCCAAATGGTCAAGACAATCATCGAACGAATCACTGAAAATAGAAAAGTCATCCATGAAGACCTCGAAGAAGTCCTCCACCATATCAAAAAAGATAGACATCATACAACGCTAGAAATTGGCTGGAGCATTGCATAAGTCGAATGGCATCCGGCTGAATGGAAAAGTCCCATAAGGGCATATAAATGTGGACTTCTCCTGATCCTTCAAGGTAATATTACTCTGATTATAGCAAGACTACCCATCCAAGAAGCAATAATAAGACCGGCTCACTAGCCGATCAAGCATTTAATCAATAAAAGGCATAGGGAAGCGGTCCTTGCATGTTGCAGGGATAAGCTTTCGATAATTCATAATCCATACACACTCTCTACCCTATAAGTATTCTTGTCGAATCAGCTTGTTCTAGCATTGGGCACCACTGTGATGCCACTCTTCTTCGGAACATATTGCACTGGGCTAACCCATTTGCAATCTGCAATCGGGAAAACCACTCCAGCGTCTAACAACTTAATAATCTCCTTCTTGACCACCTTTTGTATAGGTGGATTCAGTCTTCTTTGATGTTCAGCACTCTGTGTACTATCTTCCTCGAATTGAATTTTATGCTTACAGATTCCATAGGAAATCCCCCGAATGTCTGTAATGGCCCACCTTATAGCTCCCGATACTCTCATAAAATTTCAAGTAACCTCTTCGTCTTCTCATCAGTCAGCAAAGCAGAAATAATAGCTGGCAATGTACTATCCGGACCGAGAAACTCGGTACCTCGGATGTGCGGGAGCGCGAGCTTAAGCTTGGCAAATTTCGCAATAGATGGTTCTTGGAGTGAGTTTTCTGATTCTTAAGATCAGAGACAATTTCTTTGGCTGATTAGAGTAATATCCTAATCCTTCAAGCGAATTTACAGTCTCTACATATCCCTCCATTTCATCTGCATCAAAATCGACTAGGATAGACGCTGATGTTTCCCCAAGGTACTCTTCTTCCATTTTGAATTCAACGGACTTTTCTACCATATCTATAGCATCAATAACCAAAAGGATTTCATAAGCACACGTTAGTTTCATCCCACGTCCGAAAGGTAATTTCGTTAACACAAAATTTGATCTCGTTCTTCTCTGAATCCATGAGAGCCCTTCCAGTGGCAAGGAAAGGTCTTCCAATAATAATAGGAATATCTCAATCAACAGCATAATAAATAATCACGAAATATGCCGGTAGAAGGAATTCGCCAACCCGAACAAGCATATCATCAACAACCCCAACTGGCCTCTTTATTGATCTAATCAGCCATCTGCAGTTGCATGCTAGTAGGTATAGGCATTCCCAACCACGATTGCCTGTAGATAGAAAGCGACATTAGGTTAATGCTATCCCCATTATCACAGAGAGCACGAGCAAAATCATGATGGCTAACAGTGCACGGAATAATAAAAGCCCCTGGATCCTCTTTCTTCTGAACTCTGGTTGTAGATATGACAGAACTAACATGGTGAGTCACACTTACTGTGTCACGTTTGACTAGCCTCTTCTTGTTCAATAAATATTTTAAATACTTGGCAAAACCCGGCATCTCTTGGAAGGTATCAAGAAATGGAATATTCATCGATAGTTGCTTCAGTTGATCATAGAAACGCCGACACTTAGCATCCTCAGTCCTCTTCACCAACCTCTGAGGAAAGAGAGGTTAAGATTTTATCAATTGAGTTAAGGGCCTAAATGCCCCAGTAACCTTACCTTTTCATTTGTCACTGCTCACATTTTGAGCCTTTGGAACATCTGGAACAGGATCAACTTCAACTACATTCGAAATTTCATCTTGCACTTCCTCAACCTCACTTGGCACCTCAAATGGTACCTCTGTAACTGCTTCTTCTATAGGCCCTTTTTCAGCTGCTTTTGCACCTGCGCCTTGAAGTAGTTTTCCACTTTGGGTGGTAATGGCATGGCACTTTGCTATTGAATCTCCACCCCCACTTTTTGGATTAGGAACTGTATCACTTGGGAGACCTCCCTTTTGTGGAGGGTATTGTTCTCTCGAAATATCTCTCATCTGTGACTCGAGCTTTTGTATGGAAGCAGTGTGAGAGCCCACAGTTTTGGTCAACCCCTTCAAGGTTTTTTCGGACTTCTCTTGGTTGGCGAGCACCCTCTCGAGCATGGTCTCTAGCTTATAACCTCGGTGCTCATTCGATTGACCCTTTGGCGGAACATAGGGATTAGAACTCATATTTTCGAAGTTATTGATGTAGTTGTAGTTCCCTTCGTTCGAACCACCATAATCATTGTGCCCATACTGGCTACCTTGCCCCTGCTGAGGTCTCTACTGATTCTAATTATGATAACCCGCTTGGTAATTCTGACTTTGTTAACCCCCTTGAGAGTTATTCACATAATTAGCATCTTCATATTGCATAGGAGGTCCCTCTTTATATGGACCCTCAGGAGCGTGGTACATTCCTTTTCGGCAAAGTCTGCACATCTTCAACGGCATTCACTTTCTTAGTTTCTTTGTCATCTAACCTCTTCGTCAACAAAGTAATGTTGGTTGCAAACTTGGCTTGAGTTTGTTATGTCTCTTGGTTATCTTTCACAATATTGTTGATTAACAGCGCCCCATACGCTACACAATCAGCACCACCCTAATGCCATGCTTGATTATGAGTAGTCAATCTATCAGGCAAT
This sequence comes from Lycium ferocissimum, assembly GCF_029784015.1. Taxonomy (NCBI): domain Eukaryota; kingdom Viridiplantae; phylum Streptophyta; class Magnoliopsida; order Solanales; family Solanaceae; genus Lycium; species Lycium ferocissimum. The sequence continues at coordinate 73,371,485 of NC_081345.1, forward strand.
TGAGGCCAATTTTCCTTTTCCCTTTCCCCTTTGCATGACTCCATCACAACATGGGACATAAGCCCAATACCCATACTTCTATCGAGTTCAAAATTGATTGAAGGCCCAACCATGGGTGAAAATGGCAACTGGTGGGCTCGGTAGGCCCACTAGCCTAACTCCCTCTTTATTTGCATATGTATTTGTATATACACTTGTAAGAATGCTTATGCTATTGGAACCCGATATGGTTGTGAACTAGTCACTCTAAGGAAATGATAGGACCTGATACTATTTTAAAAAACCAAAACTCGGAATTTATGATCATGCTCTTTGAAGATTGGGAACAAAGAAAAAAAAATTAATTTTATAAACCGAGACTCGAAAACTGGAAATTTGACTCGGCCTGGTATGTTTATACATTTGTTTTTTTTTTTTTTTAAAATAAAAATAAAATTGATGTTTAAGTTGGAAATTGGAGCAGTTTGTCGTAGTTAGTTTTTGAACCAAATGCACAACCTAACTTTCTCTTGAATTTAAAGGTTGTAAACTGCAAAGGAGCAGAAATTGATTTCAAAAAATCACAAGTGTTGAAATGGGTTTTCAAAACAACTTAAGGACTTTTAAATCTTTTGGGCCAAGCCCAACCTTAAGTTAAACAAATAGGGGAAATACACTTAAATTTTAATTTTAAGGAAAAGATTTTAAAGTAGTATATGGCTAACCTTCAAATTGACTAAAAATGGATAAATTGCATCTTGAAAGAAAGCACTTTTCCACATTTGTATAAACCCATGACATAGTTGCAAAGGAGATATATTCAAGCTTTTCAATAAAATTTATAAGGACTAAAAGACAAAACATTGGACCAAGTTAGTCGAACTCTATTTAAGAGAAATCTTAAGTGTGGTCAGGAAATGAAATGACTTTAAAACCTTATATATATTTTTCAAGAAAAATCCAACTCTTTTCGTCTTCAAGTAAAGGAATTTTTTGCCAAAATATTTTATGATATGCCATGACAAGTTATACAAAAAGAAAACTATGTTAGCAAATAATTACAATAATCACACATTGAAGCTCGAAGGTCAACCCTGTTCTACGGATCCTTAATACTAGGGTGATTAAAACCTTCCCCAGGTGATCACCAGAACCATTATCTCGAACTCTGGTTTAAAAGGATTTGTCTCTTGTCTGAATAAATCCTTTTAACTCAGTTTTTCTAATTTCCCTTAATAAATTAGGTGGCGACTCTAAAAATACCAAATCCAAATAGAGTCCAAAATTATGAAGTAGCTTTTATGCCTCGCGCAAAAGTGAACCGTAACAAACACCACAAATTTTTATACTAGTTCGGAACCAATGTGGTTTCCTAATCCAGTCCCTTTGGGTTGCAAGGAGATTATCTTTTTAAGCTCTTTGTAGTTGAGTTGAGCACAGCCTTTGTGGTTTTCCGTGTTCACCATGAACATTTACAAGGTTGATTTTCACTCACTCACCAACAACGAACAAGGATTGTTTTTACACCCTCACCAACAATGCACTGGGTTGGTTTTCTACTCGCTCACCAACAAGGATTCTTTGGCTTTCACTCGCTCACCAAAGAAACGAATTATAACACAACCTCTCAATACAAAGGATCACCAAACAATATTTTTTCTCTCCTCTTTTTTTTAGTACACATATAATCACAATGTTTACAATTCTTTTTAAAAGTAAAACAAAAATCTTGAGAATGGTTGAGATAAAAGTATGTATCGCTCCATACTTTTCTTTACTTTAAGAGCTCATATTTATAGCCTTTCAACTTGTTCTGGCTACTGCATAACTCAAGGGAATTTTGAAAATTCTTTCAATAATCTTTGTGATCGTTTGTTGACTGCTTTCTTAATTCTTGAAGTAATATTCTATTCTTGATTCCTTAACCGTGCAGATCTTCCCATCTAAGTGTGTAGTCAATGTTTCTTGAATAATCTCATTGACTGTCTTTCCTTGTTGTAGATTTTTGATTCTTGAGCATTAATGATCCCTCCTTCCAATTTGATCACAAGTAATTTTCTTTGCAGGCTCTAAATTTTTCCTTATTCTTCTGTATCTCTTTAATCGTAGTCTTTTTTTTTTTTCCTTTTATGGAATATTGCTTCTTCACTTGGATTGCAGTATCTTAATTTACCATGCAACAAATCTTCCTTGTATTCAACTTATTTGAAGTGATACTTGGTAAATCTTATTTTTAGGACTTTATGGAGTATGGCATTTTTCTTTCCAAGCGTATAGCTTTCTTGCTCAAATATTTAATACTTGAGATTTCAACTTCTTCAAGGATCTTTTTTTTTGTTTTCTTTTTGCGAGCAAATCACGTCCTTGAGTCAAGAATATTTCTAGGACTGCTTTGTTTCGTGCATCAGTATATGGCTGCTCCTTTTCTTGTTGAACATATCTCCTTTGGATAGCATCCTTAAGTAACAAAATCAATCTTGATCTTTTCCTTTTGTAGAATATTTTTCCTTTCATAGAATTGCACTTCCTCCGTTTACTATTACTTGTTCAATTTGTGTTTGTTACACCTCGTCTTTCGCTTATGTTAAAGTTCGTCTTAAGTCAGTTGTCGTAGGCTTGTATTGGAAATCATTTGGGAAGTTGTTTGTGAAGACTATGGGTTCATCTCGGAGTTATATAAGTTCTTAAACATGTTTGGAAAAGAGTATGAAGGTTAGACGTCAAACGAATTAGAAAGAAATCGCCGGAAAATTGGACCAATGCTGTTTAACGGCCACTTCCACGGACCGTGAAAGTGGTGTTGGGCCACTGTGGATTGGGTGGAGTTGAGTCTGCTCACTGGAAGAGTTTCATGTTCACTTCCACGGACCGTGAAACATTTCACGGCCGTGAAAGTGCACCGTGAAATTGAGGCGGTGGAGATTGTGTTCCTTAGTTATAAATTAATTTCCCACGACTTGGGGCTTATTATTTCACCAAAACAGATCCCTAGTGACCCTCTAATCTCTCTCCATCATCCATAAACATCCCAAACCATTTTAAGAGAAGATCAAGCCCTAAAATCCTCAACTAGTTCATTGAAGGTGTGTGTTCTTGCTTCTAGTTGAAGTTGTGGTGACTAAGCCTTGGAGTAAGTTGTGTAGGTTGAAGTTCTTGAATCTATAAGGTATGTTCTCCATTATATTTCTTATGTTGATTTGATTTGAAGGTTTAACAAGTCTTCAAAGTGAAAATAGTTATGGAGAAAAGCCATAAATTGTTGTGCTGAAGTTGTTGCTATGGATTGATTATGAAACGAAGTTTTGGGACTGATTTGAGTCTAGTTTGAATATAATCTCTTGGCTATGGTATTGTTGATGTTGTTATTGATATTTTGGAAGTTTTTTTGGAGTTGGGAGGAAGTATATGGTATAGGGGAAATGCTCTCTAATTTTCGTTAGCTCACCTATTAGTTTAGCTTGACCTTATAAGTGTTTCAACGACTTAACCTTAGTGTGAATCATCCTGAATGTAGATTTTCTAGCTCGAAAAGATAGACATTGAGTGGTTAAGTGGACGACGAGGTATGTTAAGGCTATCCGTTTCCTTCTTTTTGGCATGATCGTTAGGAACAAGACGTACACGTAACATTATTCCATAATGATTCTATTCTTAGAGTTAGGGATGATCCATTTGGTTCATGCTCCATAATGTTATCATCCGAAAGTCTGCCTTCAGATTCGGTATGATCTCTAGAGTTACTTATCATGTTTATGCATTACATTTCATTTATATATATGCATATACAAACCTATGACCCCTCAGGCGTTATATACGCGTATATTATGTATTTTATATATATATATATAATATATATATATATATATGGGGTATGGCGAAGGTGACGGTGTTATATACGCACTACCACCTGATCAGCTGGTCATATGATGATAACGATGATGATGATGATGATGATGATGATGATGATGATGATGCTATTCGCGAGAGGCTTGAGCTTGGCTTATATATATATATATATATATATATATATATGAACTCATGCACTCATGCGCAATATTTATGTATATCATTGACTCGCGAGAGCGGATCGGACGTATAGGTTGCATTCATTCACCCTATGCTTTCGTATGTCTCTCTTATGTTGCTCTCATGCCTTACATACTCAGTACTTTGTCCGTACTGATGTCCTTTTTCTGGGGGCGCTGCGTTTCATGCCCGTAGGTTCAGATAGATTGGTGATCCGCCCTCGTAGGTCGCCGTTCAGCTGACATTAGAGCACTCCTCTTGTTCCGGGGTTGCTGTTGTGCTTTGGTATGTTATTATTTTGTGTATATACGGGTTTGTTGGGGCCCTGTCCCTACTCTTTTATGTTAGATGCTCCAGTAGAGGCTTGGAGACAATTATGGTATGGTTAGACTTGGTGTGGCCCCTTCGGTCTATGTTTTACTGTATAGTTTTATCCAGCATAGTTGTTTAGCATACCTTTTTGGGCTCATTCCTTTTTAGCATGTCTCTTATTTGGCTTAGCAGATTCCTATCTTTTTTATGATTAAAGTGGGAAGGTATGTTAGGGGTGGTCGGCAGGTAGGGCCCGAGTGCTCGTCATGGCCCTCTAGATTGGGTCGTGACAGTGTTTAGCGTAAAAATAAAGGGAACAGTTAATTTTATTCAGGTGTTTAAAGGATACATGATTTGTTTTATTATCAGACATGAAATAAATAATTAACAGAAATGAACGTGATATTAAGCAGATAAAATAATTGAAATAAATAATAATGAAATGATTAAGCCTGGGCTTGATTATTTCTCGGAGTAAATCCCTTGATGAGATTTATCCAAGTGAGACGTATCACGACTTGACAATATTTGAAGCAAAAGAACAACTTAAGAGAGTCAATTTAAATAGCAAAAGCTTGTAAGAATAAAGTATAGTATGTTGTATTCGATGATCCTCCTTTTTGGGTTGTTAAGCTCCTTTTATAACACAATTATATGGACCCTTTAACCAGTAATTAAATCCTAATAATGAATAATAATGAGCAATTAATATTGCCCTTAATACTAAATCGTAACTTCTGCTTCAGATTCGGTCCGGTCGTGTAACGCTATTCCGCTATTAATTACCCAGTGTGATTTTTCCTTGTAACTTGACTCTGGGTATAATCGGGGCTTTTTTGCTCGTATTGAATACTACAACTAGAAGCGTTTCATCTTCCTCCGCCACGTGTCCCAATATTGTTTCGACACTTGTCAAGCTGTATTTTTCCATGTATACAGATAGTCCCCCCACTCTCCTGTAAGATGAATGAATACCGGGGAGTGGATTTGAAATCATTATGGTTTTGCTACCATTTAATGGTGGGAAAACGAATCACCCCATTGATTCATTCGAAAAAGCGTACCGTCGAATTTGCAATCAATGCAACTACTGGGAAACGCCGGCGACTCTTCAATCAAAGTGATTGACATAAAGTTGCAACCTTTTTGGAAGTTGTGACCTTTTGAATACCAAATGCTTCATCTCCCCTATTCAAATTATAAATAAGGCAAGAAATTAATCCCAAACTCAACCAAATTTTCCTTTCCTTTTAGACGAATAAGACTTTCGCTTTTACAACTCTTTCTTCTCCACAAAATTCTAACAATGTCAACTCATTCTTCATCGCCCAACCGTTCTTCTCATAATGATACTCCATCTCCTGGACATCGTTCTGAGAAGGCTCCACTTTCTGCCACCAATCAAGAAATTGATCTACAATCCCATGTTGCAGACATCCTACCCGTGGGTTTCAAATACTATGATGATTTTTGCACTGTTAGCCACCACCAATCTGTTGAAGGGGTTGAGTCGTTTGTCGCAGCTAAGACTATCCCCAAAGTTCGTACTGGTTGTAACTTCACTCTTGACGTTGCCATTGTTGCTGTCGATCCTAATGCCAGGATGAACAACCACTCGGAGGGTTTTTCCATGACTTACACCTATCCCTTTACCATAGTTTTCAAGCTCCCCATTCCTCAAATAATCGAGGATTTCTGCTGCCGATATCGAGTGTGTATCGGCTACGACTTACGACTTACGCGATCATAATTCATCCTTTACTTCATTGTTACGTACTTCCCATGGCTTGTACCTCCAAAACCTCATGAGACGTCTCCGATACTCCATTAATACGGTGAAGTACATGGCATGCTCATGCTCTGAAAGTGCAAGGTGTAACATCCTTCCCCCCTTAGAAACAGTCGTCCTCGAATGTTGTAGCTTGCAAACTTACGTTGCTATCATTAATTTCTTGAAATGGTTGTCCGCCTTTAGTTCCTGATCTCCATGTTCTTATACTATAGGCTCATTAGTCTTCTTTCATATTCTCCCAATTCCTTGTCGAACTCATTCATTAGTTCCATATCCTCTTGTTCTTATATATGTACCAAGTGGTCGACTGATATCTAGCTACCGTCCTGGGACTGTTGCCATTAAGATGGTCTTAACTCATAATTTCTACGGTTCCCTGCCGGTCTGTGAGCACTCTTAATTGTTGTACTCTTTTGCCTTGCTCCTTATTTCTCTACTAGTAGACAAATTCTCTTATTCGGATGTGGCACCTTTCCTTGCTTGCTTCTTTGGTGCTATTTAGATTATCCCTTTTTGTACTAGTCGACCTTATATACATACCATATCATCTCCTTTTAATTCCTTGGTCGGACTCCTTAATTCTTTACAATATTATCATATTCATATTTGAACCTTTCTTCCAATTTCCTCTCCTCAGTTTTAACATAATTACAAAATAAACTCATGAACATGAAACTAAGACAAAATCTTACTTAATCATAATTTCCTTTAGATACAAGTATGCTTCCCTCCTTAAGTCCTTGGCTCTCTTATACCAATGACCAATTGAGACTTAAACTAACCTCCATTCTTCTTCGGCTCCTTATCGTAGTACTTGCACCATTTTGTTAGCCATTTCATCATAACGATTGTTTATATGGTTCAATGTCATACACTCTTACAATTGATATAACCAGCGGCTTGAAATTTCACGACTTACAAGGTACTCCCTAATCTCAGGCAGTACTGCTATCTTGCTATCCATAGGCACACTATCTTCCTTTCCTTTGAAGATTATTGAACTTTTCTATAAATATTCCTCTTTTAAGGCTTTCATCTCTTCTAGTGCTACAAGTTCTTTTTAGTAATCCTGATTGTCCCTTATACTTATCCCTAGTCACATGCGGCCTTCATCACTCCTTCTGCTACCCGTTGGAGTACTTTACTGCATATCTAGATGTACCTAAAATTTCTTCGGTGCGAGTGATTCGAGTCATAGTCCAGAATACAACGTATCGCATTGGCAAAACTTATTCTCCTTCCATATTTGTCTCCTGATATACCTGCATTTAATCCATCTCACTTTTATTTAGCACATTCTTGATATATTGGTTCATCTCGAATTTTGGCTCCTTTAAGCCAGTACAATTCCCTCTTTCGAGCTTGGGAATATTGTAGCTCATCTTAGAACTGAATTTGTTCTTCCCCCCTTTTTAAGGATGTTCTCATATACCCGTAACCTTTGACTGTTAACCGTCTTTGATAAAGATCTGTTTATTTCTTCTCAAGGATGCACCTTTGTCCATTATTTACAAGCTTCTTGGTTCTGGTTATGAAGACGCATAAGTTGGTTCCAGAGTCCTCACGTTCATCCCTTGTCACGTACAACATTACTCTATCTCCCATTGATTTATTTAAATTTGATCCTATCGTCTGCTTTCCTGCTTTCGTCCTACCTTTTCCTCAAATATATATTACCTGATCCTCATTGGTTATACATTTTCCTTGTCCAAGTTTCTCTCCCATTCATAATATCATAACCTTCTTTTTCCTAATGCTCGTGCTTACATAGTTGGTCGCGCACCGCTATCTGACTTTAATTCTCGAGAAAACCCAATCCTGATTCTCTCTGTAGCGCTTGCTACCTCACTTTTGACATACAACACAATTAATACCTTTAACATGTCGTAACATCAATCATAAGGGTGTACATAATACTCGATGTAGCCACTCGTGACCTATGTTTTTATTGCTTTTCAACACCTTTTCTTGCAAGATATCCCATTGCTATTTGATTTTGTCCTGAATTTGTGGCTTTAATACATCTCCCCTCTCTTTTTGCCCAGCTAGCTAGACTCATACCTCGCGACCATTTCGAAATTCTAATTGTAAAACTCATATGCTCCTAATTTTCCTCGGCTATTCTGGTTTCTCATATTTTTTTCGTATGTCTAAATCTGTAGGCCTTCCTAGCATATCTTTCTACGTTCTAACTGTAAATCCTGGCAATATAACTTTACTTAAAAATCTTTACTCGTACTTGTACCCTTTCTCTTTTTCTAAGATAATCAACCTCGCATCCTTTACTTTCTGGTAGCAACCGAATCGATCCTTGTGATATTTTATCTTCACTTGTACACCTACTCTCTTCTCTTCTTAAATATAAACCGACATCGCACCTAATTTCTCTATCGTCAATAACCTTTAAAACACCCGTCCGAAAAAAATTTGAGGTAAAGCCTTCTTATAAGGATTAGCTAGAAATACACCACATATTCCTAAGGTTGATACAATCTCTACTTCCTTCGTCGGCCTAGCAACATCACATTTAGAAGTTATATAAGCAATCCAGAAGACAATCATAATTGCAATCCAACTTACCTAACCATTTCTCATTCTTGAGTTCAAGATCGTCATTAATACCCGAAGTAACTCGGCCATAATAATTCTCAGAATAGAACCAACTATCAAATACTCAGAATCCCATTGAAGTTGGATGACTGGTGACTTCTGAATCCTAATGTAAACTCCCATCATATAGGAAAGTCCGATAAAACAAGTCTGTGTGCCTGTTATCAACCCGTCTTGATCTTATGTATATATATAAACCTCTAGAGTAAAACTTTCTCCCTACTCGTTAACTTCCTTACCCATATCAATATCTTTTCGTTATCTCTTACTCACCAATCTATAAATCGTAATACTGCATTTGAATTCTTAGTGTCAACTTTCCTTATATCTTAAATGAGTCTCAATTCTCCGAAATCTCGAATGCAACTCATTCTAACTCCTTTAATTACTAATCATTTTCCCCCTCCAGGGTTCTTCCCTTAAATTAAAATCATTCTACTTCTCTTTGAAAGCGTCTCATAATGGTTCATTCAATCATGACTTACCAAATATCCGATTGTCACATTTTCCCTTCATTCTTTCTCTATAGCAAAGACATTCAAACAATTCAATTTGTAAAAATTTCAGCAGAGTTTCCTCTATACTTCTTACAGCCTCATTCCTGCACCAAGCCCCGAAAACACATCCAATGCCTCACAGGGCGATCACAAATACTCGTAACATCTAGCTCGAGTTCTTATATCGATTTCTGTCAATATCAATAAGGCAGGAAACATACCTTTCGAAGTATCAACTTCAATTCTCATCAATTACTTCATAGCAGCATAATCAACTGCTCATCCACAATCAAAACATTTAGGATTAGAATCAGGGGCATCACATCCTATAATTTAGCTCTACGACAAGATCTAAGATAAGAAAGAAAGGTCAATCACTCCTAAATGCGCTGCAGCCTCTTGTTTATAAGTGTGGCGTGCTTCACACCCATAAACAAGACTCTACTGGACACAGCTCGTAGAAACACCCTAGGACAAACTGCTCTAATACCACTTTTGTCATGACCCAACTAGAGGGCCATGACGGGCACTCGGAGCTAACCCACCGAGCACCTCTGAACATACATCTCATAATCATTTCTGGGTGGACCATAAACATAGCTCATGGATATCATAATTTGTAAGGATATATATCACCACATGCACACATCTCTATAAAATCTTCAACAATTATGTCCATCATCACCAGCCTGACAAGACTACTAAAATATTATACAACAATATGAACTGGTAGGGTTATGAAACGTCTAACTGTACACACATATCTACGAGTCTCTACATAGAATACAAGTGACCATGAAGACCAATACCAATACATTGCAGCTCCGAAGTAAGTGGAGTGCTCCTGGGAATCCGCTGATAAAGCACCTACGGATCTGATCCGTCTCCCTGCCTGCCTGCGAGCATGAGTGCATCGTCCACAAGAAGGGACGTCAGTACGAATAGTGTACTGAGTATGTAAGGCATGAATAACAACATAAACAAGAATAAAGAAGCGTGAGATAAAGAGATAACGAGATATACGTTTACCTTTTTAGGCGGATACCATGCATGCCAACTTTAACTTTTTAAATCAACATTATATATATATATATATATATATATATATATATATATAAGTAAATTGCCCGACCATATAGGTACGGTGTTATGCTGCCCGGCCATATAGGCACGGTGTTATCATCATTAGCCCGCATCCGGGCCTCCCGCGTCCGGTGTAATCCATCTCACGCCGCCCACTAGTGGTGACTGCCCGTGCCATATAGGCACGGTGTTATTATTATTATTATCCACAAGCCGCCCACCGTAGTGGTGTCTGCCCGGCCAACTAGGCCCGGTGTAATCATACATATATATACACGTAAAGCATGCATGAGAGCCAAAATAAAAGCTATAACTCTATCAGAGTGACGAAGGTCGGTAACCTCCGATTTATATTATGGAACAATCACCATCGCTATATCTCACCTTGAAGGAATAATTATTATAAGGCGAGATCAACAATAATGAATAAAATCGAGAAAATCATGAAATAAGCTCAATAATCTCATAATAGCATCAAATCCATAAGCTTTGGAATCTCTAGAAATAGGATCATCATCACCATCATCATTATCATCATAGGAAACATCTATCTTTAGCAATATAAGAACTTGAGAATCATGAACTTCTAGCTTTTGGGGAATAAGGATATTATGGAAAACATGTATGGATTCACAAGAAAAGAATCATGCCTTTAGGAAGAAAGGTACTAGCCTTAACATACCTTTTCAGTTTCCCACTACTTAACGCTTATCCATTACAATCTCGTAAATCTACATTCAAGAAAATTTATACTATTATTAGGGTTATCGTCATATGCTTGTCTTAAGCCATCAAATTATTTCCTTTTAAAATCTGTCGAGATTCGAGCAGCATCTCCCTAGTTTATATCCCTAGCCCGAAATCACAATACCAACAAAACAACAACAATAGCAATACTAAAATCAACAACATCATCATCAACACCAACATACTCCATAAAACATCCCACACGATGTTTTCCCCAATTTCTCAACCAACCATAACAATATCCACAACACCATAATCAAAGAATTGTATTCAATTTAATCTCAAATTAATCCAAAATCTCCTTTTAAATTCATCCCATAGTCATCATCTTCAATTCAATACTTTGTGACTTCTCCACTTTGATTCTTTTCCTTTTCAAGAGTTATTAAACCTTTAAACCAACTCCATCATATAGATAAGATGGGGAACATACGTGATAATGGAAGAATTTCACCTCACTCAACTTCTCTCAAGCTCAAGTTCATCACAACATTGAAGAGAAACAAGAATAATCATCTTCCATAGATTATCTTAAGGTTTTGATGTTTGATCTTTTCTTTCAATGGTATGGAAGGTTGTGGAATGTTGTAGAACCTTCAAGAATCCTCAATAACTCTCTTATAATGGGGAGATAAGTGTGGAAGGCTCTAGAGAAGGGTGGAGATAAGAAATGGTGAGAAATTAGGTGACTTAGATGACTTAAAGGGATATATATAGCAGCCCAATTCGGGTGGGGCTAGTGGGCCGAATTTAATGGACCTTTTAAGAGGTTTCAAGAATTTCCGCGTAGATTCACGGCTTCTGGGAGTTCATTTTAAAATGCCCATAACTCCCTACTCCGATGTCGTATTAATGAAAAGTTTGTTGCGTTGGAAACTAAACTTGACGAACTTCATTTTAGGCTCTTGAAACACCTCAAAACTCCTGATATACCCGGAGATATACCCCTCCAAAGTTGACCCCAAATTCTGCCAACTTTTTCCAAATTTTGACAAATTTATTTTTTTCGATTTGCTTGGTCCCGGAATCTTCCAAAACTCTCCATACATGATATTTATCATTAATCATACTTGATAAAAGTCATGTCCATTGGTTCCAAGGTTTTCCTTCTCGGTTACGACTTACGAGATCGTAATTCATCCTTTACTTCATTGTTACGTACTTCCCGTGGCTTGTACCTTCCAAAACTTCATGGGACGTCTCTGATACTCCATTAATACGGTAAAGTACATGGCATGCTCATGCTCTGAAAGTATGAGGTGTAATACAATTTGTGCTCATGTACTAACCTTTGGACTAATCTTAAATCCTTGTCCAAATAGCACTACTCAGTGTCACGTCCTTAGTCTTCAACTAAGCGCACGTGCGGCACTTGACAACTCGCTCACGTTCTTGCACAACTTGCTCACGATGTTGCTATGCCAAGTCAGCCTAGTTTACTACACTCAAGATCGCTAAGGGAATAGTAATTGAGAAAGACAAGAGAAATTTGCTAGAAGGAAGCTTTTTATTATAGAAGACTTGATTGATTTTGTTTGATGGATTTTTACAAATGTATGCCCCTCTATTTATACTACTCACCTAGGGGCTAATGGATAAATAATAATTGTTACACAAGTCCCTCTATATTTACAAGTAGGTCCCCTCTCTAGAATTCTCTACATGCCTAGAATATTCTAAGGCTTCTCAAGAAAGTCTTCCTAAATATTTTATAAGAATCTCGAAAAAGAGTCTCTCCAAGAAAACTCTTCATGGCTCTAGAATTTTCCCACAAATGCTAGCATCTTTGCCATGTAAGCATCCACATGTCTAAAATATGTGCTTATGTGGCAAGATTACTTGGAAGGTCATCACATTCTCCCCCACCTCGATGTTGCGACGATCGCGGCGCATGAAGTCGCAACATAAACTCTCGAATCTTGTCCTTAAATTGCCACAAGTCTTCGTATCGCTCCCACGTGCCTCCTCTAGGTGATTGCCTTTTCCAAAGAATTGGACCAAAAACATGGCGGTGGCTTTTCGCCCTTGTGAAACCAAAACCTTCGGCCCGGTAATCAATGATAGCCTCAATCTCCCGATCATGAGAGACGGTGATGGTAATCGGTGCATGACTTGACCCTTTTCCGGTTCATGCTCCAACTCAATCTTGTGATCTGCTTGTTCTAAGAGGCAAGCTCTTAGGTAGCTCTTCGGAAATACCATCTTTGTTTTCTTCGAGCAAATTATCACGTCCAAGGCGGTGGTGTCTCTTGGGTACCATTATCTTCCTTCAAACTTGTAATGGTTGGTGGAATGTCGGCTCCTCTTTCGAGCCCCTCGACAAGCCGCATAGCCGAAAGTTGTATGGCCCTGTTCATGCGACATAGTCACTGTAGGCACCATGCAAGCGCCTTCTCGCTCCATGACCAAGAGACGTTGGAGGTAGGGATCGATCATCGCGTGGCAATGTGTAAAGAATTCTTGCCCCAAAACAATGTCAAAAATATCCATAGTAGTGGCGGTAAAATTTGTCATACCTTTCCAATCGCCCAATTTGACACTAACACCATTAGCTACACCACGAGCATTTGTCGGCCTAAGCATTCACGGTCTTAACGAGGGCGTTAATGGAGAACGAGCTTCAACTTTAGTCTCTTCGCCGCGGCCTCGGTCACAAAAATTGGCGAGTCGTCCCGGTCTACCAAAGGCACGAGCGGCTTGTTATTAATGGTGAGATCCACGCATTGGTTTTTATTATCATTGGTTTGACTATCTTGCTTCGCGGCGACCATATAGTCTAATCGTCCCCAACCGTGCGATTCCCGTACTTTGTTTTGCATACGCTCGTGATTTGCACGTACCATGGGTAATGCTCTTTAGGTCGATGGGCAATTTTTGAAGCCGTGTGGCCCTATTCATAAGTAGCATCCCTTCTTCTATATATATCGCGCCTTCTTTTCAAAGATAGCCACGGACGACCACCCGACTTTGAGCCGTCGAACTTATTTGCATTTTGAGGCTTGGAGTATTGTTTTTGCGACTCCTTGTTCTTACCACGATCTCCCCCACCTTTGGCATTGCCACCCCTTGACTCATTACCTTTGCCTTTGTCGTGTTTGTCATGCTTGAAATCCATCAAAGACTCGGCCTCCACTATGGCTTGGTCTATATCCCTGACTTGTCGGCGTTGCAACTCTTGCTTAAAGGCCCGCAACCCGTCCATGAAGTGAAATAACAAGTCATCGCTCGTGAGGTTGGGAATTTGAAGCACAAGGGTGGTGAACTCCTTGACATAGTCGCGAATGCTCCCCGTTGTTCAACTCTCTAAGTTTGCGCCTTGCCTCGTACAAGACATTATTTGGGAAGAAATGAGTCACTTCGAACTCATTTTTGAACCGATCCCACGTGTTGATTGTGCATAGACACTCTGTCAAAGATCGGCGACCTTTCTTCTCCACCATAGCATGGCAGTCTCTGTTAGGTACAACACAGCGGTGTTGATCTTGGCCTCATCGTCCCTCACTTTGCCATACCTGAAATAGTTCTCCAAGTGCCAAAGAAAGTTCTCCACCCTCGCGCATCACGAACCCCTTTGAACACCGGTGGCTTGGGAGCCTCGATCTTAGCTTCCCTCATCACAACAACATTGTTGGCTGCCCGGTCACGCCAACATTGACAATTTTCTTCGAGTGCCTCTATCTTTGCCTTCATGGCATCGATAGTACTCAACGCCTCCATGAGTCTGCACTCTAAGGTAGTGATAGTTTACTTTACCTCAATCTCAGCCTGCATGTGCCCTTCCAAGTCATTTTGGATGCTTTCAATCTCTTCAAGAGTATGCCCCTCAAGAACGCTAAGAGTGCCCTCCACCTTGCCCAAACGTTGGCCAAATATGTCGATGGTGTCCATCCCCACGTTAACCTTCATAACCCACTCTTTACCGAGCGAGACGTCCTCGGACAGGACCTCCACGTCATCCTCGCTCGCCTCGGTGGTAGATGGTTCTTGGGATGTAAGCCCTTCATTTGGCACAACCTGCGCACACCTCGTGGCTCTTGTTGGCGGCATTCCTCTTTTGTTATGACTCTTCTTGCCAGCAAAGATCCGGATGACGTTGGCATGGGTTTTTAGCGCGTTGATTTCTCCGTCGTTTGACATTCCTTAGTCGTAACCTTCGCTCGATACCACGTTGTCACGTCCTTAGTCTTCAACCAAGCGCACGTGCGGCACTTGACAACTCGCTCACGTTCTTGCACAACTTGCTCACGATGTTGCTATGCCAAGTCGAGCCTAGTTTACTACACTCAAGATCGCTAAGGGAATAGTAATTGAGAAAGACAAGAGAAATTTGCTAAGCAAAGCTTTTTATTAAGAAGACTTGATTGATTTTGTTTGATGGATTTTTACAAATGTATGCCCCTCTATTTATACTACTCACCTAGGGGCTAATGGCTAAATAATAATTGTTACACAAGTCCCTCTATATTTACAAGTAGGTCCCCTCTCTAGAATTCTCTACATGCCTAGAATATTCTAAGGCTTCTCAAGAAAGTCTTCCTAAATATTTTATAAGAATCTAGAGTCTCTCCAAGAAAACTCTCCATGGCTCTAGAATCTTCCCACAAATGCTAGCATCTTTGCCATGTAAGCATCCACATGTCTAAAATATGTGCTTATGTGGCAAGATGACTTGGAAGGTCATCACATCAGACTAAACTTTTTCCATACTTATTGAATTCTACTTCAATTGACTATAATTTTGGTCCCTTTGGATTTTGATTCCTTGGACCCTAATTTACTGGATTTTAATATGTCCAAATTTAGTTTAATCAGGTTTTTATATACCTTTATGGTTGTGGGTTTGATTATTACCGCGTTACATTCTTTGGGCCGGGAACAATTCATGTGACCTCTTTTTAAAAAAAAATAAAAAAAAATAAGGCCTTAAAATTATGCTGATGAATCAGATGTCTCCAATTCATTTGGGCATTATTTTCTTGAGTACAAATTTATAATTTTGTGTAAGACTTGAACGTGAATCATCATTCAGTCATCACTTTGATCAAACGAGTGTATTTGACAATACAATTCTCTTACAACTATAAGTTAAGATTTTGAGGAACCAATTTATTGTAATTGAACAAATTTGATTGATTCACTTGGAATCTGGACCACAGTACCCATTCCTTACAATTTCAAAATTCAAAACTCTTATTACAGCTCCAACTTAAATTTCAGGGAATGTTTTCCTCGCAATCTTCTTTGAAATCTTCCTTTAAATTAACACGTTTGTTGCTGCCTCATTAAAAATCTTGCGGGAATACCCTTTTCTTTGTTTACAGGGACAAAAATCGTTCGAAGGAAAAAAGAGTGGAACTCGTGTTCTTTAAATTCTCCGAGCGCTTCTCCTTGGTCTCTCGAGCTCCTCAGCTACACTTCCGGAACCAATATGTTGCTCCGGATTCTCCTTTTGCTGGGAATTCATTCTGATTCCTCTCCTTCAATCCTACAAAAATTAAAAAAAAACTTTTTCTAAGACAAATAATTGTTTCGTTAATTTGAACTTTTTATTCTTACTTGCTTCAAAGATTTTAACATTTCCCTGTAGTTTAATAAGCTATACTCCGAACTTCTCTTTTTGTCCATTTCTCCGGACTTCCTTATTGCTTCACCCCTCTCTTTCTTTTTTCTTTTTTCCTTTTTTTTTTTTACTTACTCCACTCACTAAATTTTTTAGCCGGGACATACTCCGCCACTTCCATTGTTTGGAACTCCAGCCTTCTAAGGGAGGTCGAAATTACAACGTTTGAATCTTGAATCCAGGGTTTCCCCAACACAACTTTAAAATCCATATCTCTATCTACCACTCGAAACCTTGCACTCCCTTCACTCCATCTGGTAACTACCGACAGTTCCAGCACTCTGTACCGGACTAACTCAATGGCTTCATCAACGGAAAACCCAATTTCTCCCATTTCAGCCAACTATTGAATGACTCCCCCATTGAATAATGTTAACCGCACTCTTTGGAATCGCCACTATTCCTGAGACCACAATATTATTTATTAACGCATTAAACACCATGTCATTAGGGCGAGGGGAAATTTCCCTTATACTATTTTCTATCATCTCAACCATTCTTACTCCTTTTGTTCAGGAGCTCCAGCTGCTTTATTCCCCCTGTTTGAAATCACCTCCAGCAATGAAATCTCTGCTTTGCCCAGACGTGTCCAATCGAAGCAATTAACATGCTTCCTAAGAAGTTCAACGACTTTGATCTTGAGTTTCGGGGCTAACCCAGAGCCCAGATGTATCTTCAACGCTGGTTTCCAGTTAAAAAGGTCACTTTGAGACCTTCGAAGAATTCCTCTGAAGTTGCCCTGCAGTCATCAACTATCTGTTAATAACATGATGGGGCTCAACCTGAGGTTCACCTTTATCGAATCCGTGCACTTCCCATAGTTATCTTTAGCTCTATCACTCAAGAACTCTCTTAAATAACCATCCTTCAATAACCTAGCAACCTCATCCATGAGGTGCCGGCAATCAGCCATTCGATGACCATGAGTTCCATGATAATCACAAAATTAATTCATATCCCTCTGAGTTGGATCCATTCTCATTGGTCCAGGTCGCTTTGCACTATTAATTTTATCTATCACCACAATCAACTCTACTAGATCAATGCTAAAGTTGTACTCCGACAGCCTCGGGATCTCAATTTTGTTAGTTCTATGAGTCAATCGTTGCCACCTTAGGCTACAATCCGTGTATGCTTTGACCAGATTCACTCTTCCTATCAGGATCCGATCTCTCATAATGTTCGCCCGGGCTTCATTCTGGTCTAGTCCGAGACCTTTCCTGTTGACCATATGGTTGGTATCTGTCCTTTCCAATTCTGGAATCAGAATAAATGTTTCTTCTTGGTCTGTCATAGCTTCGACTTTGACCAGTTGAACCAGCTAACAAACCAACTGGTCATCCTCTACCCGAATTTTTGACTCGTACCTATTATGAACACCCGCCCAAGTTGTGGCAGGAAATTCCAGTAGGTTTTCCTTTAACTTTAACGAAGCACTCAAACTTTTTAGGTTTAACCCTTTAGTAAATGCCTCTGCCATCCAGTCATCTGGAATAGCTGGAAGCAGCATTCGCTCCTTTTGAAATCGGATAACGAATTCTCCGAGCAATTCATCATCTCCTTGGGCGTTTTTAAATGTATCCACCTTTCTTGCTGATACCTTTTTCGCCCCAGCATGTGCCTTGATGAAGGCATCCGCAAGCATTTTGAAAGAGTGAATAGAATGCTCCGAAAGCAATGAATTCTAGGTCATTGCTCCTTTGGATAGAGTTTCACAAAATTTCTTGAGCAACACATACTCAATTTCATCCGGTTGCATATCGTTTCCCTTCACAGCACATATGTATGAAGTCACGTGCTCCTGAGGATCTGTGGTCCCATTGTATTTGGAAAAGTCTGGGATCTTAAACCTTTTTTGAATGAGTTTAGGAGCCGTGCTTGGTGGGTATGACAACTGCATGTATCTTTTTGAATCTGGCCTCTTTAATACTAGCGGGGCTCCTGGAATCTGATCTATCCGGGAATAAAACGCCTCAAATTCCTTTTTGCTTTTATCCAACCGGCTATTTAATTCTTTCTCATTTTTCTCTTGCCGATTGGCAAGAGGTTCAACGTACTGCATTACATCGGATGCGCCCCCATTGTCGCGGGCTACACCATTGCCTTCTTCTCGCCACGCATCCGCATTGGGCTGATCTCCTCCAGTATTATTTTTTCCTGCCTGCAAATTCGCAAAGTCTTTCTGTTGTTTTTCCAACAACTCCAATATTTTAGCCATTACCGAATATGTTTTTGCAACCACCTCTTCTTCATGGTTATCATTTGGAACGAAATCATCTCCAGTGTGTTTGGATCCATGAGGTGATTCCTGCATTTGTTCGTTCCAGGTCAAATCATCTTCTACGGTTTGAGTCCTTCCCTAAGTGGTTACTATGTTCAACACTCCATCTGCTTGGTTCGCAGTATTCGTCATTTTTCAAGACTTAACGGGTGACAGAAAAATAAGAATTGTAAGTTTAAAGGTTAGAGCCAAAAAACAATATCAAAATTATTCTTAGCCCTTTTGGGCTTAGTTCAATATAGGTTTTAACCTAAAAATAAAGGGAACAATTAAATTTATTTAGGGGTTTAAAGGATACGTGATTTGTTTTGTTATCAGAGATGAAATAAATAATTAACAGAAATGAATGTGATATTAAGCAGATAAAATAATTGAAATAAATAATAATGAAATGATTAAGCCTGGGCTTGATTATTTCTCGGAGTGAATCCCTTGATAAGCTTTATCCGGTGGGACAATATCACTTCTTGGTATGACAATATTCCGGAGCAAAAGAATAGAGTCAATTTAAATAGCAAAAGCTTGTAAGAATAAAGCATAGTATGTTGTATTCAATGATCCTCCTTTTTGGGTTGTTAAGCTCCTTTTATAGCACAAATATATAGACCCTTTAACCAGTAATTAAATCCTAATAATGAGCAATTAATATTGCCCTTAATACTAAATCGTAACGTCTGCTTCAGATCCGGTCCGGTCTTGTAATGTTATTCCGCTATTAATTAGCCGATGTGATTTTCCCTTGTAACTTGACTCCAGGTATAACCGGGGCTTTTTTGCTCGTATTGAATACTGCAACTGGAAGGGATTCATCTTCCTTCGCCCCGTGTCCCAATACTGTTTCGACACGTGTCAAGTTGTATTTTGCCATTTATGCAGTTTGGACTTTGCACATCCTTTAAGAAACAATAATTGATATGAGTATTTTACCACAATACCCATATTAATTGATGTTTAGTCTTAGGTCTTGAAAAATGATTTGAAGAATAAGTAACTAATGATACGGGTAAAACATGAAAAAAATATATGTTTTTCTCTTGATATGCCAAAAGTTACTAGTAAAGGTGAAAATGTATTTTTAGTATAGTGGACAAGTAAAAGTGAACGTAGGGAGTAGTCTTGATTTGTGCAATTCTTTTCTTTCATACCGTTTCTCATAATTCCATCTCATAATATCTTCTTTTTCATACTATTTGTTTAGACCTTCACCAAATCCTTCTTCATCAAATAAACCTCTACCAAAGATAAATTTACCACAAATAAATATTCTTTTTTAAATATTGTGTTGTTTAAATTTACAACAATTAATTTTTTTTATTAAAGATTGTATTGTTTTGTTATCATCAAAATTAATTGGTGAAATCTTGGACCTAAGAAATTAAACTTATTAAAGTAATAAGATTGATTCAACTTGTATGTGTGTTTAGCCCGGAAATTTCCCTTAGCGTACAAGTGAATAGACTCATGAGGGACATGATGAACATGAGGTTTAGATGAGCGAGAGATAGTAATCGATCGACCTAATTAAGATTTCCAAAGACATCCGAGTTAAGAAAAGGAAGTTGTTAAAGAGAAGCGAGTTGTAAGTTGAGAGTATCGGATAAGGAGTACGAGCATTGAGTTAATGGCGTATGAATGATGCCCCAAGGGAGAGTTATAACGTCCCTTAGAATGGTATTAAATGATGAACAAGTGTTAAGAAGGTTCCACAAGGATCGGCGATCAAACGAGTCGACGAAACAACTTTCGGAAACTCAGGCAAACATACGGCCAGACATACTGGCCGTATAAAATATACTGGCCGTATGTCCAGCCGTAGAATTAGCCCAGAATGACTTAAGCCACTGGACCAAATGTACGGTCCAACATACAGCTGGTATAAATTATACGGACCGTATGTTGGTCCGTATATTTCCAATCGGGCTGAACTCTATTTTATATAAGGGACCTCATTTCATTTCATTTTCATTTCATCTTCCACCTCCTCCATTCAAGAAACCTCTAGAGTGTTCCAAACACTTCATCCATGAGAAAACAAGAGAAATCAAAGATCATCAACTAGAAATAGAGTGAAACAAGTGGAAGAAACTTCATCAAAGTCATTCAACCCAAGAAATTCCAAGAGAGAGAAAGTAGGGTTTTGGTGGAAAAGGTGAATTGTCATCCAAGGCCTATCCCTTCATCATCTAAGGTAAGTTTCATGTTTATTACATGCTAATTGAAGTATTTTTAAGTTGAGATTCATGGATTGTAGAAGAGCACCACAAATGGGTCATTAAATGGATGAATATTGTCATTAGTGATTAGTAGTGAATTGAATCATGGAAATGAATGTGTTGATGATATAAATGTGTTATAAATGACCTATAGAACATGAAATGAGTATTGGATACGAAAGAATACGACGATGGATTTTTAGTCATAATTATGGGAAATTGAGGTGAATTATGAAATGCGAATCATATGAATGAATGACGATTGTTGTTAGCGATATTGTGATGATTATTATGAATGTTGGGAGCTGATATGGAATGTGGCGGAAAGTAGTATAAACAAAGGAAATGCTGCCCAAATTTCTATAGCCTTAGTAAGTATGATTTTACGATTATATAGCTAATGTTGATGCGAATTCCATTGAAGGTAAACGAGAGCATTAAAGGAGAACGAGCAAGCGATAGAATAAGCTAAACGACAAAGGTATGTAAAGCTTAGCCCTTTCTTTCCAAGGCATGACTTCTATGGCATGAAATTCCTCCTTACTACGAATGTCCCATCTCCAAGAAAGTCAAGAGTCCTCACTCATGGATAGCCATACGAGATAAGAGATAAGCTATGAGCATGATAACGGTAATGATGGTAGTAAGCTAAAGACTAGAGATGCTAGAGCCTATGGTATGATGCTCCTAAGACGCTAATGACGCTATATATGTAATCTAATGGCATTGATCATTATGCCCACTCACCTTATGCTTGTTCCTTCAAGGTGAGGGCGAATACGTATGAATGTTCCATAACGAAGTCGGGGTCCACGACCTTATGTCACCCCGATATAAATGTAGACGTCTTGAGTTCAAATGTATGTGTTAAGGATATGTATAGTTATATGTGATGTAAGAATGCTAAAATATGACACGCTTACGATGCGATTATGACACGAGTAAAGATGAAAGAATAATATGTTCATGAAATAAATGATAGCGATGAACCTACGATAATGTATGATGACAAGTATATGAAGTATATGGTGTCTATGCACAAATATATGTATTATGACGACATGATGATGCATGTACGATATGAGATGTAGGTGATGTGATCGAGCCCTCGTGGCCGAATACGATATCTTTGTCGAGCCTATGAGGCCGAATACGGATAATGATCAAATGGGTATAAATAGATGCGACATTATGATAAGTGTATGTATGTTTATGATGAATGCAAGATGATGACTAGATATGTTAAGGTCATGATACCCTATGTGATATATATGTATATATGTATGTATCGAGCCCATGAGGGCCGAGTACGTATAATCCTAAGCCTATCGAGCCCAAGAGGGCCGAGTACGCATACCGGGGATCCCATCGAGCCCAAGAGGGCCGAGTACGTGTACCAGTAATGCCATCGAGCCGAGCGGGCCGAGTACGTATGCTAGCGATTCCATCGAGCCGAAGGGGCCGAGTACGAATGATACTAATCTATAGAAGTATGAGTATGCTACATGTATGACACCGTTATGAATATGACTATGTTATATGCATGATGCTTATATGAGCACGACTATGTTTCACGTATGATATCTATGTGAGTATGATTGTGTTACCTGTATGATTATGCCATATGCATCACATTCATGTGAGTACGAATGAGATAAGTACATGATATCTTTACGAGTACGATTAAGCTATACATATGACAGTGATTAGAGTTCGAATATACTACTAACATGTAAGTGCCGAGTAAGGGCTATATATATGCAAAGCACGTGATGCGGGCATGAGTATGACGAGATAATAGATATGAAAGGTAAGTAAGTAAAGGATATGGATGTATGTATACGAGTACGAAATAGAACATGGAACGCCCCTACGGAAAGCAGGTAAGTGCTATGAAGAGAATGTTATCGTCTCCTGCTTTATGTTATTTCATATATTATCCGTTATGTTTTTTTCTACTGTTGCTGCTCATGCTTTACATACTCAGTACAATATTCGTACTGACGTCCTTCTCTTTGGACGCTGTGTTCATGCCCACAGGTAGACGAGGAGGCGGTGCAGATCCTCAGTAGCTAGCGGCAGAGTTGCGGAAGCCCTCCTTTATTCGGAGGTGCTATTTTGAGATATGGTTTTGTGTACATGTATTTTGGGCACGGCGGGGTCCTGTCCCGTCCATATGTTCAGTGTTCTAGTAGAGGCTCGTAGATACGTATGTGTGGGTAGCATGGTCCCATAGTCATTGTGTAAATGAAAGCCTATGTATATTATTATTATTATTTTGATAGCCCAAGGGGCCTACGTTATATAAGTAAATATGTTCTATATGAAAGTCGTTTTCTATTATTATAAACGACAAGAGAAATGAATAAAGACAGGTTAAGCAGTAGAATGAGGGGTGCTCGGTGGTCAGCCTCGGGTACCGTCGCGGCCCGTAGGTCGGGTCGTGACAAAAGTGGTATCAGAGCAGTTCAGTCCTAGGAAGTGTCTACGAGCCGTGTCTAGTAGAGTCTTGTTTATGGTGTGTTGCGCGCCACGCTAATAAACAAGAGGCTACGGGGCATTTAGGAAAAATGACCATCTTTCTTCATATGAGATCGTGCGATAGAGCCAAGTATAAGATGAAATTCCTCCCTAATGAGTATGTTGTGATTTCGAAATGCCGCCAAAAGGGAAAGCTAAAGCCGCCGGAGGGCGAGACTACGATGAAGAGGCGGGCGAGAAATAGAGCCGCCTATGAATATAGATGAGGGCGAATCACATGATGAGGTTCCATCTAGTGCCTCCACTACTCCGCCCGTTACGGAAGAGCAAGAAGGGGCTTCAGCTCCAGCTCCTATGCCTACAATCCCTCCACCATCTACTTCAGGCCAACAAGTGGCCGAGGCCATTAACTTATTGACACGGATAGTTGCCACCCGAGCACGGCGGCAAGATTCGGGCTTAAGTGACGGGGCCGCTAGTACTAGAGCCCGTGATTTTATGAGTTTGAATCCCGGAGTTTTTCGGGTCAAAGCCGGATGAAGACCCTCAAGGTTTTATTGATGAAATGTTGAGGACATTGAGGATTATCCATGCCTCTGAAACCGAATCAGTGGAGTTAGCGTCTTATAGACTCCGAGATGTGGCGGTTCTATGGTATAACAACTGGAGATCGTCAAGAAAAGAGAATGCGCCCCCTCCCGTGTGGCAAGAGTTCGTTGATGCCTTCATTCGTCATTATTTGCCACCCGAGATCCGCCGAGCTAGAGCGGATAGATTCTTGAATTTAAAGCAAGGAAATATGAGCGCCCGAGAATATAGCCTTCAATTTAATTCGTTGGCTAGATATGCTCCGATGATGGTGGCCGACATGGGTGACGAGTGTACGGAGTTTGTGAGCGGCTTAGGGCCACATTTATATCAAGAATGTTTAACGGCTTCATTGCAAGACGGGATGGATATTTCCGCATTCAAGCCCATGCCCAAAATTTAGAAGGGCAACAACGGCCGCAAAGGAGTGGACGTGAAGGTGATGAGGGGCAAAGTAAGAGGGCCGGACCCGTGGGTGCCGATAGCGGACTATAGAGGGAGATCGAGGAAGTCATACTCTAGGCACTCAGGCCAGGGGTCCGATTACTCCATTCATTCCGGACCGAGTCAGAGTTTCGGAGAGTCTGGTTCTCGGTATAGAAGTGATTCGGGCCAGACGAGATCGTCCATACCACAATGTACCCAGTGCGGTAAGCAACATTGGGGACCATGTCGAGTGGGGTCGGATGTTTGCTATAGTTGTGGCCAGTCAGGTCATATTATGAGAGAGTGCCCATTTCGAGGCGGCGGGCGTGCGGTCCGCCCACGGGATCCGCGGCCGGATCTTCGTCATCTATGCGCCCGCGGGACAAGACTCCCAGACACTAGTAGTGCGGGGTAGAGGCAGGGAGAGAGCGTCTAATTCGAGTGGCCCTCGGCATCGTATGTATGCATTGGTTGAGCGACAAGATCCAGAGTCACCCCCCGATGCCGTCACAGGTATATCTACATTTTTTTTTAATTATGTGCTAAAGGAAGAATAAATAATTGTAGCAATGAGCGAGTATAAATTGAGAAGTTATATTATGTAGCGATGGTAGTGGGGAAAGAATGATATGTGGTATTATGGTTCTCAAGTTTAGGGAAGTAAGATGCGAAAAAAAAAACCCCAAGATAGCGATGATGATGAGTTACGACTATAAGAAGCTATTTACGTATAGAGTAAAGGGAAGAGGGAAGACACGAGTATGTTAAACCTCCACATATAGGTTATCGTAGCTATGGATCATCAGAAACAGCATGAATAAGACGCAGTATAGTAAGAGGTATACGAATTAGAGATTTGAAGGCAAGACTGGGAATTTAAAAAAAAAAATGGTATAGGCAAGACCCCAAAGGGGGGAAGCGAGGAAGAGGAACGCAAGTGTAGAAAGTTAACGATAGACCCTAAGACGTGTCAAATAGATGTGATGAGCGATGATAGTGACGATGTTAAGGAATGCTTATGATCTTATATGTATATGTGCCTATATATGACTATTATGGAAACCCCGAGCTTGTATGACCGGGTAGAGTACGATATATGCGAATGAATATGTATACATGATGATGAGCACGCACCACTATAGTTAGGTACGGATGACCACGGGCCTTGGCCGGGCCAAGTATGTGAAGTACCGACTCTTCATAGTCGGGTATGTTATGTAAATGTTATATGAATACTATGTATACGAAATCAACATGAGTACGAATATGTTAAGCATGTGTGATATATATGATATGTGAACGACATGAATATGAGTACAAGTATGTTACGAATATAGAAATGTGATGAATATGAGTATGTAAATGAATGTGATCATGAATAGAGATATGGCTATGAACACAAATATGTGTGTGGATATGGATATCTGTATATGTATAGATGTATACGCACATGAACCAGCCAAGAGCGGTGATGTGACTAGCAAGCAATTATACTTCGCTAATGAAACCCAGCGAGATAGAGTTGCAAACCATGTAAGATTTGATGCCATTATGGGGTAAGAAAGGGGAATGTATTAAATGAAGTGTAATAATTAGAGTATCGAACACCCCTATTTCCATCATTACTCGGATGTTATGTCCCCTATTTGTGAAACAAAATATTGGACCCCACGAGATAATACGCACTTATTTTAGCCGGAAGAGCTATATGAGGGAACACTTGGGATGATAAGGTTTGTATGCTTTTCTTTTATGCGTATGGGTCGCGTGTGGCCAATTTATAATGTTGTTATGTTGTAGCCCTGTGAGGCAATGATATTATGGGTTGTTGTGACAGGATGGTATCGCCATATTACAGGGGAAACTCTGGCGAAATTTTTCTAGAATCCCCGGCGATTTAACATTCGAGGACGAATGTTCCAAAAGGGGGGAAGAGTGTTACACCTCGGAAATTTCCCTTAGCGTACAAGTGAATAGACTCATGAGGGACATGATGAACATGAGGTTTAGATGAGCGAGAGATAGTAATCGATCGACCTAATTAAGATTTCCAAAGACATCCGAGTTAAGAAAAGGAAGTTGTTAAAGAGAAGCGAGTTGTAAGTTGAGAGTATCGGATAAGGAGTACGAGCATTGAGTTAATGGCGTATGAATGATGCCCCAAGGGAGAGTTATAACGTCCCTTAGAATGGTATTGAAATGATGAACAAGTGTTAAGAAGGTTCCACAAGGATCGGCGATCAAACGAGTCGACGAAACAACTTTCGGAAACACAGGCAAACATACGGCCGGACATGCGGCCGTATAAAATCTCGGCCGTATGTCCAGCCGTAGAATTAGCCCGAATGACTTAAGCTTTGGACCAAATGTACGGTCCAACATACGGCTGGTATAAATTATACGGACCGTATGTTGGTCCGTATATTTCAATCGGGCCGAACTCTATTTTATATAAGGGACCTCATTTCATTTCATTTTCATTTCATCTTCCACCTCCTCCATTCAAGAAACCTCTAGAGTGTTCCAAACACTTCATCCATGAGAAAACAAGAGAAATCAAAGATCATCAACTAGAAATAGAGTGAAACAAGTGGAAGAAACTTCATCAAAGTCATTCAACCCAAGAAATTCCAAGAGAGAGAAAGTAGGGTTTTGGTGGAAAAGGTGAATTGTCATCCAAGGCCTATCCCTTCATCATCTAAGGTAAGTTTCATGTTTATTACATGCTAATTGAAGTATTTTAAGTTGAGATTCATGGATTGTAGAAGAGCACCACAAATGGGTCATTAAATGGATGAATATTGTCATTAGTGATTAGTAGTGAATTGAATCATGGAAATGAATGTGTTGATGATATAAATGTGTTATAAATGACCTATAGAACATGAAATGAGTATTGGATACGAAAGAATACGACGATGGATTTTTAGTCATAATTATGGGAAATTGAGGTGAATTATGAAATGCGAATCATATGAATGAATGACGATTGTTGTTAGCGATATTGTGATGATTATTATGAATGTTGGGAGCTGATATGGAATGTGGCGGAAAGTAGTATAAACAAAGGAAATGCTGCCCAAATTTCTATAGCCTTAGTAAGTATGATTTTACGATTATATAGCTAATGTTGATGCGAATTCCATTGAAGGTAAACGAGAGCATTAAAGGAGAACGAGCAAGCGATAGAATAAGCTAAACGACAAAGGTATGTAAAGCTTAGCCCTTTCTTTCCAAGGCATGACTTCTATGGCATGAAATTCCTCCTTACTACGAATGTCCCATCTCCAAGAAAGTCAAGAGTCCTCACTCATGGATAGCCATACGAGATAAGAGATAAGCTATGAGCATGATAACGGTAATGATGGTAGTAAGCTAAAGACTAGAGATGCTAGAGCCTATGGTATGATGCTCCTAAGACGCTAATGACGCTATATATGTAATCTAATGGCATTGATCATTATGCCCACTCACCTTATGCTTGTTCCTTCAAGGTGAGGCAGAATACGTATGAATGTTCCATAACGAAGTCGGGGTCCACGACCTTATGTCACCCCGATATAAATGTAGACGTCTTGAGTTCAAATGTATGTGTTAAGGATATGTATAGTTATATGTGATGTAAGAATGCTAAAATATGATACGCTTACGATGCGATTATGACACGAGTAAAGATGAAAGAATAATATGTTCATGAAATAAATGATAGCGATGAACCTACGATAATGTATGATGACAAGTATATGAAGTATATGGTGTCTATGCACAAATATATGTATTATGACGACATGATGATGCATGTACGATATGAGATGTAGGTGATGTGATCGAGCCCTCGTGGCCGAATACGATATCTTTGTCGAGCCTATGAGGCCGAATACGGATAATGATCAAATGGGTATAAATAGATGCGACATTATGATAAGTGTATGTATGTTTATGATGAATGCAAGATGATGACTAGATATGTTAAGGTCATGATACCCCTATGTGATATATATGTATATATGTATGTATCGAGCCCATGAGGGCCGAGTACGTATAATCCTAAGCCTATCGAGCCCAAGAGCTTTTTTTTGGCCGAGTACGCATACCGGGGATCCCATCGAGCCCAAGAGGGCCGACGTGTATCTCTTTCTTGTCCTTCTACTTAATGTCATCGAGCCGAGCGGGCCGAGTACGTATGCGCGATTCCATCGAGCCCCGAAGCCGAGCGGCCGGGCCGAGTACGATACGAATCCATAGGGGCGAGTACGAATGATACTAATCTATAGAAGTATGAGTATGCTACATGTATGACACCGTTATGAATACGACTATGTTATATGCATGATGCTTATATGAGCACGACTATGTTTCACGTATGATATCTATGTGAGTATGATTGTGTTACCTGTATGATTATACCATATGCATCACATTCATGTGAGTACGAATGAGATAAGTACATGATATCTTTACGAGTACGATTAAGCTATACATATGACAGTGATTAGAGTTCGAATATACTACTAACATGTAAGTGCCGAGTAAGGGCTATGTATATATGCAAAGCACGTGATGCGGGCATGAGTATGACGAGGTAATAGATATGAAAGGTAAGTAAAGGATATGGATGTATGTATACGAGTACGAAATAGAACATGGAACGCCCTACGGAAAGCAGGTAAGTGCTATGAAGAGAATGTTATCGTCTCCCGCTTTATGTTATTTCATATATTATCCGTTATGTTTTTCTACTGTTACTGCTCATGCTTTACATACTCAGTACAATATTCGTACTGACGTCCTTCTCTCTTTGGACGCCGTGTTCATGCCCACGGTAGACGAGGAGGCGGTGCGGATCCTCGGTAGCTAGCGGCGAGTTGCGGAAGCCCTCCTTTATTCGGAGGTGCTATTTTGAGATATGGTTTTGTGTACATGTGTTTTGGGCACGGCGGGGTCCTGTCCCGTCCATATGTTCAGTGTTCTAGTAGAGGCTCGTAGATACGTATGTGTGGGTAGCATGGTCCCATAGTCATTGTGTAAATGAAAGCCTATGTATATTATTATTATTTTGATAGCCCAAAGGGCCTACGTTATATAAGTAAATATGTTCTATATGAAAGTCGTTTTCTATTATTATAAACGACAAGAGAAATGAATAAAGACGGGTTAAGCGACCGTAGAATGAGGGGTGCTCGGTGGTCTCTCTCTAAAATAAGATCGAGAAGAAAAAGACAAGCCACTAGTTTTTTGGTTATAGTCAAGTCATTAATTCATGAGGTCATGTAAGAAGCAGTTCGCCGACGCGAGTGGCAGCGTCGGCGTGTGTGCTTTGTGCCTTCGCGAACGATTATTTGTTTTCGTCGCCGCGGAGGCACAAGCACAAACTCACACTTATTACAAACAGTTTCAGGTAATAAAATCAAACACCATTAATCCTTCGCTTTCTGGAAAATCAGATCAACGATTCCATAGTACTTCACAAGTGGGTCCCAATGGAACAACGATAATTGTTCCCACCTTATATAAGGAGGAAGAGGAGAAGAAGAAGAAGAAGAAGAAGAAGAAGAAGAAGAAGAAGAAGGATTATGGATTATCTTTGTTATCGTGTTTATTTAGATCCAGTTCGAAGAAACCTGATTCAAATTCTAGTGTTTCAAATTTCCCGACATCATCATCTTCATCACCGTCATGGTTCTCAACAATTTTAACTAGTCATCCGAAAAAGCAATCCCGGACATTTTCATTGGACAAATCGACGATAAGAGATAATTGAAGAAGTTGCCATAATAGAGATTGAGAAGAGGAGGAGGAAGATGAGCATTGCTTAGATGGTTCAAGAGGATACTCATCAGAGACGCTAAAGAGAACACCGGGTGCTCAACCGGGCCGGAGAACAGGCCCAAAGTCGGGCCATAATCAGAGTTTATCTGGAATGGCATTTTTCTTGAGCCCATTGGTTCGGGCTAGCTCGAATAGGCAATTGAACCAGAAAGGATGCCTCTGGATATGGTGTTTTCCGGTGAGATAGAAGTTAAGGCGAAGCCTCACCTTTCAAATGTGGCGTCGTTCTGTAAGAGCAGGTCGAGGAAACTTGCTGATTTCACAAGGTTCAATCCAAACCGTTAATTGCAATGGTCGTTGAGATTTAATGACCACTTCGACAATATACGACAAGTGTACGATTTTGCCCTTGATTTTACGTCTGTATTATTCAACTAAATACGATGATAAATATAAATACTTCTATAGAGCAGTTTGTGTTTAATAATATTTTAACATTTATGTATCCTAGAGTTCTACTTTTTGGAAATATTAATTTAACCATCAGATTTGGAATTATTAAATTTCGATGTTTGAAATAAATAATGAAATATTGAAAAGGTTTAGTAAATCAACAACTCTTAAATTTGTCAATAAATTTCATTTAGAGACTCAAACTACGGTCTGCTCAATTGAGCATCTGAATACACCATAAAGTTTTTCCATTAGACAGTTTAGATTTAAATTTTTAAAAACGTTTGCACGTGTTCTTAAACGTCTAATAGATAGATAAGTTAACTGCATAAAATCTGTCACATCAGCCTCAATTGAAACACACTTGAAATTTTATGGATTATTAAGACTAATGTTTATAATTAAAGGAGGCGACATATTTTTAGCGGTTAACTTATCTACGTATCATGCGTTTGAAAACATGCAAAAACTTTTTCAAAGTTAGCTAAAAATGTCTAATATTAACACTTTATCACGTGTTCAAGTGCTCAATCGGAACAGGTTGTACTTCAGTATCTAAACATTAACTACCCCCTCCGTCCCAATTTATGTGGCACTTTTTGCTTTTCGAGAGTCAATTTGATTAAATTTTGAAATTAAATTGGATTAGATTAACTTCATATTTTAAGATTAAAATTTATATATTTGAAAACTACATGAAAAGTACTATAATTTACAACTTTTCTCATATCAATTTAGTGAAAAAATACATCTTAAAATGTCGATCAAAGTTCATAAAGTTTGAATCTTGGGAAATGAAAAATGCCACATAAATTGGGACAGAAGGAGTAATAAATTTAAGAGACTATGGATGTATCCGCTTACTTTTTTAAGTGAAATAAATATCCTAACTTCTTTATGTTTTAAATACAATCTCAACTTTTAAATACACATTAAATACTTTTATTGTTACTTCAAAACTGCTGACTAAATCTCCTCATGTGTATAGTCAGTGTGCATCGAAATTTGGCTAGAGTGGGTAATTCGAATACCTGACCCGTTTCTGATTTTGTCTAAAGAATAGAGCTTAGTGGATTGGACGTGGACACAAAGAGTATGGTGGATGGTGCTCCCTATTTGGATTACATTTGAGTAATTGGAGTTAGGTAGGGCCACAAGATTTGATGTTCTGGTCAATGAAAAGTGCAAAGCAATGCTGAGAAGATAATGGGGGGAATACACATGAGGTGAGTTTGTGTTTGTCAAAAAGTATAATTTGGAGAGAGGCAAACAACTATGTCGCCTTTTTGGTAAATAAAGATTTGTTTGTATGAGAGAATGCAATTAAGGAAATATAGTTTTTGCTCTTAGCAGATTTAAGTAGTGTAGCTTATGAATGAGTCTAGAAATTTTTCGAATTTTTCTTTCTACCAAAAAAGAAAAAAAAAGTATAGTGAGCTAGTTTTTTCCCCATTAAAACTAGTTTCTGTGTTTGTTTTGTAATTTTTAGTTTTAAGATATGTTTTACATACATTCAACATAGAAGGTTACAAGTTTCTACACGACAGTGTCGTTGAGATTTCTTGGCAATAAATGACAATGGAAAAAAAGAAAAAAAAATTGGACTAAACAAAGGACTTTTTTTTTTTTTAAAGCCACCAGAAAGGTGGAATTTTATTGATAAAGAAAATTATGTACATATCAATCCAAAAGTGATTGATCAAAGAAAAGAAACAACAAAGGGGGGGGGGGGGAGGGGGAGATCAATCCAAAAGTGATTGATCAAAGATGGAAAAACAGCAAAGAATATGAAAAACAGCAAGTGGAAATGGAAATACAGATGGAGAATGTAACAGATTAGTAACAACTAATAATCCAAGGGCCTTGACTTGATAACATCTATCACACCTTTAAAGTCTCACAGGTGGAATGTTTCAAATCATGTGAATCATTCTTCAGGCAGTCTTGAATGTAGTTGTATTCATCTGTGGGCATCTTATGCTTATATAATCCAAGCAACTCTTAAACTTGTACCATTACCAAAACAACATGAAGCATATCATGGACTGTTGTAACATCCATATTAAGGAATGAGCATGATGAACACACTAATACCACCCTAACACAGATGTTGCATCAGTCCATACTAGTACTAGTTCAGTCTGCATATTGGAAATGGCTCTTTTGTGTACCTGATCATCAGTTTGGAGCTCTATCTTGTATTGTTCTTATTCTCAAATTTGGAATTCCAGCCTTTTCTATGTTCAATATCCTCCTAGCTTGACTTGGTAACTCATGGAAACTATTGAAGTGAATTGTACCTGCAAAATCAAAAACCATGTTAGTTAAAAAATCAGCAAGTCCATTCCCTTCTCTGTGTATATGCACCACAGTCACCATCTGATCTCTTCTCATTCTTTGAATGTCCTCCACCACCTTTGAAATACCTCATGGGATTTTCCATTTTGCAGCAAGGATCATCTTCATTGCCATTGAGTCAGTCTCTATAATCAGTGGGAATAGTTGCTTATCTAAGCAATATATCAACCCCGTTCTAATAGCCTCGACACGCTGCAAATCGACCCACGTCCGTAACTTCTTAGCGGCAAGAGATACACCAAATCTCCCTCCTCATTCCGATGCAACAAACGTACAGAACTTGGCCCTGGATTACCTTTAGCAGCTCCATCAGTATTACACTTAAACTATCCAGCTGTAGGTCTCATCCACCTTATCACTTTATAAACAACTGTAGGTTTATACTCTTCAAAAAACTGCACAATATGATGCCACCTTTTTGGAACATTCAGCCTAGGGAACAACACCTTGCATAACAAGTGTATGTTCAGATTGATATCATATATCACCCTATTAAAAGTCATCTTTGCCTTCATGTAATTGATTATTTCACCATTTCCATATTTGCCAAACAATAAAAGCAGGAACAACTTGAAAAACAAGTTTCAGCTTATAATGACATTTTGTCTCCCACCAGCTTCTGATAGCATGCTTAACTTGAACATAATTCATGGTCAATCCAGCTGCTGCATTAAAGACACTCCAAACTTTGACAGCAAAATCTCCACAGAGAAATACATGATTAATGGATTCAGGCTGAGCAGTAATTACAAGAAGAACATTTAGAAACTATGGCAATGCCAATGCTTGCCACCACCTCATCAACTGTCACTTTAAACTTCCAAAGGCTCCATAAGAAGAAGGAAATCTTGAATGGCACACCCTTGTTCCACGTGTTATGAGAAGGCACTGTTACATTGGCTCTTTGTCTCAGTAACTCCCATGCACTGGCTACGGTAAACATTTATGAGCTAGTCATCATCCACCATGGTGTATCCCATTCATTAGATGCATGCTTAATGTCAATTTCCTGCACTATATGCTACACAATATCTTGAGGAATAACTCAGGAGTTTTTGGACATTCCGTGTGCCATTTGACATTAATTCACATCTTCAACTCCGATCATTGGTAGCCGCTATAAGGAACCACAAAGTTAAGAGCACCTAGTTTAGTCCAGTTATCAAACCACACATTAGAACTCCCAATCTTAGGTTCCCACCATATTTCTTGCTCAGTACTGTCTCTTGCCTCCAACATCATCTTCAAAACCTGAGACCCTCCTTTCCATTTGTCACAACCCAACCGGAGGGCCATGATGGGTACCCGGTGCTAACCCACCCTAGCACCTCATATCATACATTCACATTTACATCTAGGTGAGCCACATAGCTAAATCATGCTTTCTATCCATCACTCATACTATTTCCATTGGGCAACAATACATTTATATCACCATCAACAACTATGCCCACAATAATGTACATAAGCCGACAAGGCTAACAAAATAATACTCAAAATATAAGACGACAAGGCCAAATACATCTAACCATATACACATGTCTACGAGCCTCTAAGGAGAGTATGTCATATCAAATAGGCGGGACAGGAC
Source organism: Lycium ferocissimum (assembly GCF_029784015.1). Classification (NCBI taxonomy): domain Eukaryota; kingdom Viridiplantae; phylum Streptophyta; class Magnoliopsida; order Solanales; family Solanaceae; genus Lycium; species Lycium ferocissimum. Next base: position 73,406,311 of record NC_081345.1, read on the forward strand.
CCCGCCATACCCATAAGTATGTACACAAAAGAATAGATACCAAAAGCTGTAACTCCGAATGAAATGGAGCTCCGCTACGTAGTCCCTGAGTAATAAAGCTATAGGTCAAGCTCTTCTCCCTGGCCACCTGCGGGCATGACGCATCGTCCACAAACAAAGGGACGTCGGTATGAAGAATGTACTGAGTATGTAAAGCATGATCAACATCATTATAGAAGCATAATAAATAACATAAGAAATAGCATAAGATGGGAGGTAATAGGATCATCGTCATAAACACTTACTTGCTTTTCATAGGGACCTTCCATTTCTAATGTGTGATTGTCTACATACATCCATATCTGTATCCGTATTCGTATCCGTACTCATTTACATTTCATATCCATATTCATATTCATATTCGTATTCATATTCATATTCATAGCATACCCGGCCATGAAGGATCGGTGTTTCACATCCCCGGCCATGGCAAGGCTCGGTGATTATACATACCTGGCCCTACCAAGGCTCAGGGTTATCCGTACCCAACTGCAGAGGTGCGAGCGCAATACATATCATACCCGGCCATATAAGCTCGGGGTTACATAATAGTCATACATAAACATATATACATAAGAGCTCATAAGCATCTTTGACATCATTACTATCATCGTTTCATTACATCTATCCTTAGAGGATTACTCGTCATATAAGGAATTTAGTAGAATCGTAACATAACAAGAATCATGAGCTTTACTAGCTTCAGAGACAGAATCATTTGGAGGACATCATAGGCTCATGAAAGAATAGATATATGGCCAAAGAACCATGCCTTATTGAAAGAAGGGTTAGCCTTACATACCTTTTCGTTCAACTATTTTATCGCTTGAACGTTCTCCTTCAATGCTCCCGTTTCTACCTTCATTAGAGTTGTACTAACATTAGATAATCGATAACTTAGCATACTTGACTAAAGCTAGAGAAAATTGGGTAGCATCTCCTTTGTTTATACAACTTCCTCCATATCATATATCAACTCCCAAACATCTATAATAATATTCACAACCTCATAAGCAATAGTCTTTATTCACCTACATTATCCATATTTCCCAATTCACTTCAAATCATCCATATCCATGGTCATAGCACACTATTACGTTCACTCATATACAATTTCTATCCCATGTTCTTAATGTCATTTATAACATAATCATAATCACAACATATCAAGAATCATGACTCAATCCAAGCTACTACTCAAAATATCACTATTCTCACATTCATGACCCATTTTCTATCTCCTTCTACAATTCAAGTCTTTCAACCTCTCAATACCTTAAACCATATGGAAAGACCATAAAAATTACCTTAGATGGTGTAGGAATGGACTTTGGGTGGAAATACTTCACTTGAGCAAAACCCTAGTTCCACCTCCACTTGGATTTCTTGTCTTGGATGAGCTTTAATGAGTTTCTTACACTTGATTCTCTTGGTTTGATGAAGTTGATCACTAATATCTCTTGAATTCTTGTAGGAGAGGTATGGATAAATGTTCTAGAGAGTTCTAGAGAGAAGGGGAGTGAAGAGGAAAATGAAATGAAATGAACTTCGTCCCCTTATTAATAATACACTGTCCGACCAAATTCTACGGACCAACATACGGTCCGTATAATTTATACCGACCGTATGTCAGCCGTAGATTTGGTCCGTTGATTTTGGCAATCTGGGCTAAATATACGGCCTAACATACGGCCGTATATTTTATACGGCCAGTATGTTGGGCCGTATAATGCATTTCTCAAGCCCGAACTCGATCTCGTCGACTCGTTTGATCTCCAATCCTTATGGAACCTTCTTAACACTTGTTTAGCACCTCATTAACAATCTAAGGGACGCTATAAATCTTCTTCAAAATATCATTAAGTCATCATTAACTTGTTACTCGCAAATCTCTCCCGATACATAACGTATACCTTGCCTTCCTTGGCAAATTTTCTTCTCTTACCTCGAATGTCTTTGAAATCCCAATTAGGGTCATCAAATGCTATTTCTTACCTATTGAAATATCGTATACTTTGTGTCCTTCGCTAGTCTATTCATTGTGCATCAACGGAGAATTTTCCGAGGTGTAACACCATTATACTAACCGAGGATCTCAAGCCAGAATACTTATTCCATACGGTTAGCCCGGAAGAGAACTTGAAGTTCTAAACTTCCACCAAAGTTTAGCACATAAAGCTTTTGACATGTCAAAGATGGACCTGAACCCTAACCCTCCTTCATGTTTAGGTAAGCACATATTAAGCCATGATGACTAGTGTCTGTTTCTCTTTTCTTCCTTATTATTCCAAAAGAACTTTGCAAAGAACTTATGAAGCTCTTTTATAACACATTTTGGTGGCCTGATAGCAGATAGTATATGGATTGGAATGCTTTGGAGAACGCTAGTGATTAATTCTGCATTTCCACTATAAGACAGCATTTTCCCTTTCTAAGTTTGCAACTTGTCCTTGACTTTCTTCAACAGATCAGTATAATCAATGTTTCTCTTCCGTGCATGAGTAATTGGACAACCAAGATATGTAAAAGGGAATTGACCTCTAACAAATCCTGTTACTGCTTCCACCTGTTGAATCAGCTGATTTGATACATTGTTGAACATATAGAAAGAACTTTTCCTCTTATTTATTAATTGTCCAGATATTCTTTTATAATCTTGAAGAGTATCCATGATCAATTGCAAAGAATTACTCTCTGCAGATGAGAATATGATGGTATCATCTGCATAAGCAAGGTGGTTCAATGCAGAACTCCACTTTGACATCCCATAGCCTATAAAAGCTGACTGATCAAATAAGGAGTTCAATGCTCTTGAAAGTACTTCTGCAGAAATGATGAATAGAGTAGGAGAGAGGGGGTCTCCCTGCTTGAATCCTCTTGTTGAATGAAAGAAACCATGAGCATGGCCATTCAACAGCACAGAATACCAGTTATTTGCCAATAGTCTCCATATTAAATCAATGAATACCTCAGAAAATCCCATTTTCTTCATTACCTTACAGAGATATAGCCATGAAACTCTGTCATATGCTTTTGTCATATCCAACTTAATAACAACATTGGCAGGTTTCGCTCTCTTCCTTATGTCTGTAACAATTTCCTGTGTTAATAATACATTCTCAATAATATTCACCTTGACAAATCTGACGATTAGTTAGAAGATATCATCGTGTAACGATCATTAAGCCTTATTATGCACCACTCTAGAGATGACCTTATTAATGAAGTTCTTTGAGGCTTATAGGCCTCATATCAAAAAAAAATTCCACCATATTCTTCTTTGGCAACAGTACTAAGTTGGTGTGAGTAATTGACTTAAAAAAATTCCACCATATTCTTCTTTGGCAACAGTACTAAGTTGGTGTGAGTAATTGACTTAGGAAGGGTCTGACCCTCATAGAAGGCTTTAACTATATTAACCACATCAACTTTGATCACGTCCCAACACTTCTGATAAAATATCCCAGAAAAACCATCTAGTCCACAAGCCTTTGTCACCTGATATTTCAAAAACAGCTTTCTTCACTTCTTCCATAGTAGGTTGGTCTGCAAGCAATACATTATCCTCCTTCTTAATCATTTCAGGAACATGATTAAGAATAGGAGAAGTCTTGATCGATCTTTGAGAAAAGCGCCTATGATAGAATGAAACGACCTCATCAAGAACTTTGTCGAAACCTTCCTCTAACCATACACCATCAGCATTTTGAATTCTCTTGACTTGGATTCTGTTCCTCATACCTTTGACCAAACTATGAAAAAACCTTGTATTTTTATCACCTTCTGAGAAACAATCCATTCAAGCTTTTTGTCTCCAAAATTCTTCTTCATAATGCAAGTATAGTTTAAGTTCAGCTTGAGCCCTTTGCATCACCATTCTATTCTCTTACTCAAGGATCCTCCTCAATTCGTTGTTCTTTAATTTTGACTATATCCTCTCGATAACCGGTTGCTTGAAGATATCTCCAAAAGTCCCTTTCCATTTACTTAACGCAATTTTCACCTTCTTGACTTGAGTTTAAATGAGAGAACACATCTTCGATAATTTTTCTTCCCAGTCTTGTCTAACAAGGTCTAGAAAGGATTCATGTTCCGAATTTAAGAAATCTGAATGGCTTAAAATAGTTCTGCACCTGATCCCCACAAGTTAAAAGTAATGGAGTATGATCAGATCCTATTCTAGACAAATGTTCCACCTCTAAATTGCCAAACTAGTCTTGAAATAGCTCATTGTGCAACATTCTATCCAGCCTCTTAACAATCATTAACAGCCCTACCATTCCACCATGTGAAAGGACTCCCTTTAAAAGGAATCTCGTAGATTCATGCTAATTCATGCAGAATGCAAAATCTTTATACTCTTGTGGGGAAACTAGCAAACCTCGTATTTTTTCCTCTTCATTTAAAATGACATTGAAATCACCACCAATCAGCCAAGGGAATTCCATGTTACTAGCCACACCATACATATCATCCCACAACTGCAATCTATCCCCTTCATTACATTTAGCATTAACCGTTGAAACCACCATTGCTTTATTAAGATCTTGGAAGAACAATTTAATAATAATAGATTGTTCAGTATCCAGAAGTACTTCTACGTCTACTTTGTCTTGAACAAAGAACTAGATTTTACCATTACAATTGAAATTGGCATAAGGCATACCAAGTTTCCTTCTATACTTCTGAATCTGTCTCTGATGTTGAAAAGGTTCCATCAGAGCCACCAAGAAAAATTTATGATGTCTATGTAGCATTTGAACTCTATGGAAAGCTTGTTGAGAATTCACTGATCTGATGTTCCAAAAAAAGAGATTTAACAATCATTTAGAAGACTTCTTTAAGTTACCGCTTTTTGGAATGATCCTTACTGCTTGTTGAACTTCTGAGACACCTTGTTTCTTCCCTTTTTTTGCCCCTTTACCTTGTGTTTTTGGAGAAATTCTGTTCTTTACAACTTTTGAAGAATCATTTCTTTAGGGGCACTATCAGCATCTTCTTTCATTAGATTGTCCAGGGCCTTATTTTCCTTCTCATCTTGCAGATTATGAGAAACAACATCATGCAAAGTTTTGTTAGGAGATTGCTTTTTACCTACATTCAGTGGCTGAACTTCCTTAATTTCAGGGACAATAGCCAGGGCCAAATTTCCTTCCTGGGAATAAGAACTTCTCTCAGGAGGGTAAGATCTAACAATCTGCAAGTTGTTTGGACAGGCATTATCCATATCAACCACAAATTCCTACTTCTCATTTTCTTGAGACATTTCAGTTGCATCCACCTGGTGACTGTCTGCACTTATGCAAATATCTTCCCTTGACTTACAATCCATGTTAAAAATTGCTTCTTCCATATGACTATTAGTTTCAGTCTTCTCTTCATCCATGCTGTCATCCACCCTCCCAGGGACTTCTGACTTCCCTTTAAATGATGACATATTTGTAGGAGAGGCTTGTGTGTTGTCAATTTCTTTACTACCATGAGCCTCTACTGAGCATATGTCAACATCCTCTACCTCATACACCTCTCCAAGTTGCTCCAGCTTCTCAATCTGCTTTGGAACACTCTGATTTGAAGCCACTTGATCCTCCACCATATCTGATGGCTTATCAAGGTTAGGCATTACAAAACTTGCAGTTTTTTCCATACTTATTGCATGATCAGGAGCTGAGCCTGAGTTAACTAGACCCACTTCATGCTCCTTATTGTCAGCCACTGGAGCATTTTTTAGAGCAATCAACTGTTGACCATGAGTGTTGATCACAACATCTTGTTTATTTTGCTCATTAGAACTAATCAACTCCTGATCCTAAGGGACAACAGCATTGTTAAGTTCATAATCTTCACCATTGGACTCACCATTGTTTCCATCATTATCATTTGTTACTCTGATCTTGTAACACATCAAACTTGTTTTGAACTATCACCATTGAATCCATATTCTCTTTTGTATTCACCTCTAACACCTCTGAAGCTGCATTATCCTGCTTAGGACCATTGAGATCTCTATTGTCTTTAACAATATTCCAATTTCTAGGATTGCCAAGAATCCTTCCACTGGATAACATCCTGGCATTAAATGTCATGACCCAAACCGATGGGCCGTAACAAGTGCCTGACCACTACTGGCCAAGCACTCTTGTGCTTGCATTTACTTCTCACTGACTATCCTGGGCCCATATACAACTGGTGAATCGAGCTATATCTCTTGTCTCCCGAGCAATCAACATAAAAGACACTGTACTAGGGACTCACGACCAACACACACATATAAACATAAACACGAAATAACGACATGAGCCGATTTGGCCGCCGCACATATATACTGTACAACAAAATAAACGCTGACGAGGCTGTATAATATCACGACTACATATCACTGTCTACAGACCTCTATGGAATACAAACTGTAGAAATGACAGGACCAAGCCCTGCCGTACCCATATACGTACGTAACCGAATAGCATACCAAAAGGGCTGTAGCTCCGGATCAATGGGCGTGCGATTCTTCTTTGAGGGGAGGTCTTGCTGCGAATCGTCGGCGCGCTCGGTCTGCGGTATTAACGCAACGTCCACAAGAAGGGACATCAGTACGAATAATGTACCGAGTATGTAAGGCATGAATAGTAACATAGTAAGGGATGTAAAGTATGAATAATAACAGAATGAAAATATAGAGCATATCATAAGATAAAAGAGTAACCTGTACATATGAGTGCCTCTTAGGGCGGATGCCATGCATGCTTAGCTTTCTTTGAAAAATATTTCTTGTTCATGTATACAGAAAATATGCCGAGGAATGTCGGTCTGATCCATTTAACCACATATGTCCCGCGTCCAGGCATCCCGCGTCCGGGATGATATCATATTACGCCAACTGATCAGGTGGTTAATCAGGTGGTCATGCGTCTATAGTGCCATAACCTTTTTCCCTATATTCCCCATATACATATACATATATCATATAAGCAGCATGCCGGAGAGCCCAAGGAAAGTTATGTCTCTATCGGAGTGACGTAAGGTCGGTAACCTCCGATTACATTATGGAATAATCATGATCTTCATGTCTCACCTTGGAGGAACTAGCATTATGAGGTGAGACTATCAATGAAAAATAACATCAAGAGAAAACATAAAATAAGGTCATAAATCTCATAGGGCGTCAATCCATATACTTTGGAGTCTTTAGAAAATGGAGTCATTCAATGAATAAAATCGAGGGTCAAGAAATGGTTCATCATTCTCATATTCACATAGAAACCAAGGGCTTGGAACATTTGAACATCAAATCATCATTATCAGTGTAACCATAAAACCATCATCATCATAACATGATAGAAAATGTTCCCATCTTTGATATCACCATCATTGTTGTGAAAACATGTTCATCGTTGTTATCATAAGAGCTCACATAATCATAGACCTTTGGTTTGGAAAATACGAGCATTTTGGAAAGACATTTATGGACCATCAGGAAAGGAGTCATGTCTTTGGAATCATAAGCTTTTAACTTTTGAAAACAAGAGGTTATGGAAGCATTTATGAAATTGTAACATCAGATTCATGCCTTTGAAAGAAAGGGGCAAGCCTTAACATACCTATTCAACCTCCTATTAGCTACGCTTATTCGTCGGAGCTCGCAAGTCTCTCTTTCGATAAGAATGCTATATCTTCACTCCCCCACCTTGATCTTAAGCCACAACGCGTTAATACAAAATTTTGTAGTTGCAACTATACACCGTCTGGACCGGAATTTGGGAATTATACCTGGTTTCGGGCTAAAAAGTTGATGGTTGGAAGGTTTGGGAAATTTCTAGAATATTTGAGAAGGTTTTGGGTGTGTTTGTTTGAAAATAAGGGGGTCTTTCCCTTTAAATAGTGGTCCAGGTTCTTCCTGGACCGACTTAGAATTCCTTTTGGGCGCGTTCGCGCAGCCTTAATTTTTCTGCCTGTGCCTTCGTTCAGTAAAAGGCCATAACTCTTGATCCTGATATCGTCTGAGGGCCAAAGACCTATGGTTGGAAAGCTCTTTCAATTTTCTACAACTTTCATTCTTGGTGTTTTTCCAAATTCCAAACTTATAATGTCATTTTGGCCCCTCCAAGTCAGATCATCCGAAAATGTTTCCTTAAATCGTCCTTTTGGAGGGCTTATGCCCATATTTGGCCTAAGGGTCCTTCTTAGGACTTCCTCAACTTTCCATATACTACTCATATATCTCTTCATATGTCCTTTATAAAAATCTAGCGTGTGGGCCCCACTTAGCTTACAGGAACGAGGGCTTTTCGTCGGGTGACATATGAACCAATTCACCCCATATGATCTCCATTTATCATATATATACCATTATTACACTATTATAATACAACTTTTCTCCTTAATCCTCGCATAAATTTACTCTTCCTCAGGCCCATACTAAGCTGTCTACGACCTTGGTAGCGCGAAATTTTTCGGGGTGTAATATTAAACCCCCTACGATTATGATGAAACTGTTTCTTCTGAGGCTGAGAAGCCTGAACATCCTCCTTGACCCTCACTTCCTTGCCTTTTCCTGTAGCATCAGGTGCTACTTTCTCATCATCATCATCAAAGGCTGCTAATTCAGGATGGAGTTTCCAACATTCACTCTCATTGTGGCCTTGTAACCTACATTCTTTACAATACTTTGGAAGGTAATCATATTGAATCTTCAATTTATCAACTCTAACCCCCTTAGTTTCCTCATCCTCTATCTCCATATCTACATAACTAGGGAGATCAGCTAATAAGTCCATGATAACTTTAACTCTCGCACAACTTGGCCTTGTGTAATTTATAGTGGCCAGATCCACTTGTAAAGGTATCCCAACAGTAGAAGCTAGAGAAAACAAAGCTTCCTTCACAAAAAACGCAGGCAACAGATAAGGAAAAGATATCCAAGATATAACCTTTGATGTCTCTTCATCAACTTTAAACTTAAGAGTCATAAATTAAAGGCCTCATTTGATAAGAATAACCATCTCTTGACTGCAAGTAGTACACACCCTTCAAACATAGTTTAACAAAATCCTCCTTTGTTGATAATCTAATAAGGACATGTCTATCACGAAACAATCCAATCTGGCACTTTCCTTTCATCCCACTTTGCTCTGGGATAAGTGTCCTGAGTTCCTCCAATGATGGCCATCCATATGAGAATTTGCCAACGACTGCATGCTTCAAATCCTCAAGAGATTCCATATGATCCACCTCCTTTTGTGTCCAACGAAGCACAGGAACACCATTACGATAATCTACCTTCTTTACATGAATACTTGACGTAGGGTTTTGCATGGAGTTAGGGTTTATAGGTTGAAAGATTTTTCTAAAGTCTAGTTTATGAATTGTCGGGTCATTGCGGGCATTGTCAATGGTTGGAGTAGGTGTAGTAGAAATCTGGCTAGTCAACAGAGGTGGCTGACCAGCGGCCACGGTGGCCATTTAGCCTGCGGCGTAGGTTTATGATTTAGGGTTTTACATGGGAGGCTAGGGTTTCTGGAGAGCTTTTTCCTTTTCCTTAATTCTCTTCTTATTTCAACAAAAAATGACTAAATAAAAGACTTAATGTGTTAAAGAAAAGAAAATTAATTAGCAACATCAAAAGTGATGGTAGTGGGTACAAATATATATGCACTTGCAGCAAAGATAAAGCAGGAAATGAACGATGAATAGAGAATATAATGCAGAGTGGAGTATGCGAACCACACTCCCACCAATACCAAAAGTAGCCTAACAGTCAACAGCACGAGAGGTTTCCCTTAAATTCACTTAACATAAAAAGGGGAACATACTACTCTCTCCGTCCCAAAAAGATTTTCTTACTTTCCTTATTAGTTGTCTAGAAATTGAAACAACTTAACTTTATGAGATGATTTACAGCCACAAAAATATCTAAGACTTGTTTTGAACCACACATTTCAAAAGCCTTCCTTTATTTCTTAAACTCCGTGCCAAGTCAAACTAAGACAATCTTTTTGAGACGGAGGGAGTAATTATTACGACCTTAAAAATGACATTTTTTTTTGTCAGTCCACTCAAACAAGTTTTGAGATGTTTGGATTTTGTTTACCCTAAAAAGAGTGCAGTTAAATTTATTTATGGTTTAAAGGATACGTGAATTAATTTGTTATAAATAATGAACAAATAGTTGATAACAAGTAAGAAAAATCAAGTCAATAAGTCAATTATAGCAGGAATGGAATAATTGAGCCTGGGCTTGTATGATCCTCGGAGAGAATTCTTTGATAAGTTTTCCTCCAGTGGAGCACTTGCACGCTTTAGCTTTTGATAACTAAGTGTTAATTTGGAGCAAAAGAATAATAAAAATATGCAAATTATAAAGACTGGATGGTATAAATCAGTGTAAGAAGTCGTATTTTGATAATCTTTACAGTGAGCTATTAGGCTCCTTTCATAGTTGATAATCATCAGCTTTGAGCTGTAAATCTAGCCTAATAATGGGTACTAATGGACAATAAATGCTACTTTAATTCTAAAGTGTAACATTTGCTACGAATATGGACCGGTCATGTAACGTTCATCTTTCATAAATGACCTGAACAAACTAGTCTGGAAGAGTTGCTCTGGATTTATTCGGGACTTCTTCTTCCGGCCAAACAAAATGACTAAGCAATGCTTTATCTCCAACTGCCACGTGTCCCATTCCTATCATGCCACGTGTCGAGCCTTATTTTGTTATGTATACAGATAGTCCCCCCACTTCCCGGTGGAAAGAAGTGATACCAAGGAGTGGTTTTTGAAACGTCACCGAGACAATCCTCACCTTCTAGCGGGAAAATGTTTTTTCTTACTCTTGATATGATGTACGTCTCTTCGATTCTGGTATTTCTGTCCTCGTCCTTCCCCGACTGGCTAAATTGGACAGTTCGAATTTCGAATTGTTTCGTAATAATGAAGATCTATATGATAGAAACTCCAAAGCCCTTCCTAATAACTTTTTATATTTCTTAAATTCCTCTATTCATCCTTCATCTTCTAAATTTCTTCTTGCCTTCAAACTAATTTCCCATCTCCTAATATTGTGAATCACCATTCTAATCATAAAAAGCATGGACAAGACCAGTCCTTCATCCACTCCTGCTCCATCTTCTTCATTTGCCTCTTTCCTGCCGTCTGCCAGCGACGGCGCCGTCAGTCTCAATCTTCGAGTTCTAGTTAAAGAATCCTTTTATTCATACATCCCCAGCTCGTTCAACTTCAATGATGACTTTACCCCAAAGAAGGCACTTACTCAAAGCGATAGAGGTGAGATGGTCAAAAACTGCCCTTCTTCCATTACTGGTTCTACTCTCAAAATAGTCCAAGAATTTCTGCAAATGGGGAACCCTCTCCAAAATCATTGTTCCTGACCCCGATGACGATGTCACCAAACTCAGGCCGATTTTTTCCAATGTATATACATATTCATTTACATTTGGCCTTGTCACGCCCCAACTTGGGGAACGTGCGGGCACCTACCATTTTCTACCTCGGTAGGCGAACCAATTTCTTTATCAACCACCAATAGCAATACAGTAAATTCAACACCCAATAATAATAATATAATAGGTCTAGTATAAATAGGAAATACTACAAGTGTGGAAATACATCAATCCCAAATCTGGTCTGAATGGCACAAGATCTACTAATAATACAAGTCTGGAATAGTCAACATGTCTTAAAATAGAAATACTGTCTCGAAAATAGAAAAGACAAGTAAGCAGAAGAATCTCCAGGCTGCAGAATCCATCAAGCAAGCTCACCCTAGAAACTCTGACAGGAAGCCTCGGGATTAGCCTCGAGGAATAGACGACTCTCCAACAGCGTACTCTGCACTCATAGAAAGAGTATAGCAAGGTAGTATCAGTACAAAACCACGGTACTGAGTAGGCATCATAGGCCGACAACAGTTAGAAAATCATATATATAAGAAAGAGACTGAAAAAGTAGGCATGCTCACAATCAGATAAAACTCAACACAGTCCAAAAATCGAATCCAGTACCAAATCACAATGTCTAGTATATCACCTCAATTTTCACAATAAGTTTGAAACACAATCTCAAGAACCACTAACAAGTACACGTACCACCAAAGATCAACTAACAAGTCCAATACAATGCCGTAAGTAAATATAAGATGAATGCAATGCAAATGCAATGATATGCACACTCTTCGGGCGAAATATCTCGTCTCCTCGACAGTCATGACCCATGGGGGACTGATAAGTCCATGTACCTGCTGTGGAACGCATAGCCCGATCCAATAGTCAGTGTTGCGGAACGTGTAACCCGATCCCAATTAGTGTTGTTGTACGTGCAACCCGATCCAAGTGAGTGTTTTGGCGCGCAACCCGATCTCAATATATGTATAAATGAGTGAATGCATGATAACAATGCCAACAAGAATATATGAATCAATGGTGCCCCACATGGACACAATTCCCACTCACAATATCAATATCATAACCCTTCTTTCCTTTCCAACAACCTCAATCATGATAAATATGCTTTCCGACACAAAAGTAATCGCTAAGGATCAACTCTAGAATCAATCACATGGTGACAAGTCAACAACTCACAAATAATTAACAACTCAATAGAACACAATAAGGCGACAAGCCATAATCAACAACACTACCAACCTAAGTATTCCATCCCAATTTCATACCCAAAGGTTTACATGCTTTCTCCAACAATCACTATCTCTACATATGACCCGCTAACGAAGTCTAACAAAAAAGGTAAGCTGCAACTTACCTGGAAAATGGAACATGAGCCACGAATCGTCACACCTTGTCCTTGCCCTTTCGTAGCGCCTCCAAGTACTCACAGTCTAGTCATAATCGAATTTTATATTAAAAACCACAAATAACAACACCCATATTGCTATACTTCTAGTTAGGTCAAATTCCAACCTAAGGAATTTGGGGAAACAGGCCCACAAGGGTAAAACGGGAAATTGAAAGATAGAACATGCAATTCAAACTCTAGGTGATCAAACCCACTAATCAATTGCTAAAATAACTCAAGATTAAGCCTAATTCGGATTTAAAGTAAAACCCCCATGTTGTAGGTTGTACGTCTACCAAAACAGTATATGGGGGACTTGGTTAAGTACCAGTTCCCTTATCCAATGCAGTAAGTAAAGAAGGTACTGTTTTTACCTTGAAAAACTCCTTGCTCAAGAGATTAAAATTCACGACTTACCCCAGTAGGATTTCAACTCCACTAACCGAGCAAACTCAGGTTCCAACTCTATTGCAAGCTAGAAGTTAACTCCCATAACCCCCTCACCCTTATAATAACGCTTATGCAACCCTCATACTTGACTACCCCTAGCCAAGCACACTAATACACCTAGACTCACTCCAGCCTCAAAGGCACCCTTTGAGAATTCACCGTGACTAACTCTAGCCACACACTAATACAACTAAGCTAACTCTAGGCTAGTGTACCACTCAAAAGCTATGGAAGCAACATTGAGAATTTTGAACACCTACAAACAGCTTCCTTTTTGGGAAGAGTAGGTTTACAATTTAAGAACAAGTAAACAAAGACTTACAATGACCTAAAGAACATAGACAATATCTTGTGTATGGATTAGGTTCTTCGGCTTATAGATGGCTTTGTTCTTAAGGGCACTTGAGAAGCTTGTGTAGGAAGATTCTGCACAAGATGGATTAGGTTTTTCAAGTCTACTCAATATGTTGCCATCATGTTGTATATATAGTGGGAGCATGTGGGATGGATAAAGACCACTCATTCGTTTTGACCTAAATCATGGGCCAGCTCACGGTACGTACTTATGTGCGGCAAGTGGCTCGGCTTTACTGACTATTCTCTGCGACGGTGCAAGGTGCACAGAGAGCAGGTTACAGACCAGGTCTCTATCTAGTTCTGAAGTAGTTTGACAATCATCAAAACATAAATGCACTTAGACTTATCAATGTCTCGCTTTTTGATGATGACAAACTCATAGACGATGTTCCCCCTGAAAACTAGCTTCCCACTTGTTCCCCTTGCCAAGCAGACCATCATTTTAGAGCATCCGCAACATGTTAGCAATGACGCAACACATTTCTACAGCAAATCTAACATGTTAGCAGCAATGCAACACATTTCTACAGCGTATCTCCCCCCTTAGTTCTGCAGCATGTCTTCCCCCTTAATCTGATCACATTACAGTTCATTCACTTATTCTGATGACATTACAGTTCACAACCAGATGTACTGATTCATATCATCAACAATATCTTCCCCCTTTTGGCATCATAAAAAAGATTCAGTGACGCTCTCTCAGAGCTATGAAACATAAGTATACACGATGATAGAGATGCTTATGGCATAAAGACAAAATAATCGTTGCATTCACCACATAAATTTGCCCACAGGATGAAGTAACAATCATTATCCAAAAGTAGTAGTCTAAACATATCACGCCCCATCTGATGTCATGAACAACATCGGAAGAACCTTATAGATCATTAATTATCAAGCCCGTTTTTAATAATCTTTCATTATTTAATTAAAAAACTTATAAATAACAAGATAAATCGTGATCACAATTAGAAATAAAATCAGCGGAAGTCTAACATAAATAAATTAGTCGTAAACGTGGCAAACGTCCCAATAAGTCATACGCGACTTCAACAATCTACGCACAATTATGACAACTAGCTATGGAGCTTCGAAGAGACATAACAATATTCTAACTTTGGGACACAACCCAAAAAACTAAAACAATAACTTTAAATAAAGGGGAGTCCCACGAACCAACATGTGGGATGCCTGAGTACTTGGTACTCAGTGAGTGTCTTGGGGACAATAAGGAACATAACAAAATAAGATATTGATAATTACTGAAAATAGTTCCTATAGAATAATTTGAAATCAAAGACAAGTTCAATTGTACCACTCAAAATCATCAATAGAAAACCATCAAGACAAGTATATATCTTTTCTCGATTCAAGACCAATATCATTAATAAGCCACTCACAGGCGAACAAGTTCATTATCATCAAGAAGCCACTCACAGGAAAACAAAGATACGAAACAAGCCACTCACAGGCAACTCAATCAATCGATACTCGGGCTAGGAAATCACGGAGGCTAATTATCCCCTGGACTAGCACAGCAATAGATACTCCGAGCCAGGAAGCAACGGAGGCTAATCATCCTCTGAACTAGCACATCCAAAGATACTCCGGTCTAGGAGGCAACGGAGGCTAATCATCCTCTAGACTAGCACAACCATAGATACTCTGGTCTAGGAAGCAACAGAGGCTAATCTTCCTCTGGACTAGCACAGATATAGATGCACCGAGCTATAAGCCTTGGAGGTTAATCATCCTCTGGACTGACACAGCAATACTCATATCGATACGTTAGGATCCAAAATGGCTAATCGTCCTCTGGACTAGCACATCTTTCCCATACAGGCCCAAACACAAACAAGATACCAATCATAGCATATTAGCCTAATCACACATCATGGTATAGAAGCCGAATCCTTAATCATGCATGGAAGCTGAATCACAAGTCATATCATGATACTCAAATTACTCAGTTTGGATTATGTTCATCATCCCATTATAGGGGTACATCGAATCATTTCAGTTAGAAAACCGGGTTCACTTCTTTAAACAAGTTTCAAGTGCAACACAATCCATTATAGGGCATTCACATGAGATAGTCAAGTCCTTAAATTATCAAGTTTAAACATCCCTTATAGGGTAATTCAACTTCGAATGCCACAGCTTTATATCTCAAATTTTCAATCATCCTATAGAAAGAAAAACAATCATGAATACGTATATATAATATAGTACAAACAAAGTTTAATCTGGGCTTGTCCCTCACGTACACAAGCCACAACCAAAGTCACACAAATCATTTTAAAAGAGTATGTTCAAAAAGAGACATACAAATCACCTTTATAGTCAAAAAGGATTTTTAAAAGAGACATACATCAAAAGAAGGTTTTCAAAAGAGACATACCTCAAATCCCTCTAAAATATAGAAAAATGGAATTCCCAAGGTTCAACAATCAATCTAAAATGGATATAGATGAGAAAGATTAAATCTTTATTCGTTTCTACGAACTTTCTTTACGTTTCGAAAACTAGGGCTTTCTAAGCCTAATAACATGTTCTTGAACCTCATGTGAATCATCAGTGGATTCCAATCGCGTAGTATAATATATACTAGCCTAAAAGTCATTAATTAAATCTAGGAAACTAGGGCATTCACATGAGATAGTCAAGTCCTTAAATTATCAAGTTTAAACATCCCTTATAGGGTAATTCAACTTCGAATGCCACGACTTTATATCTCAAATTTTCAATCATCCTATAGAAAGAAAAACAATCATGAATACGTATATATAATATAGTACAAACAAAGTTTAATACGGGCTTGTCCCTCACGTACACAAGCCACAACCAAAGTCACACAAATCATTTTAAAAAGTATGTTCAAAAAGAGACATACAAATCACCTTTATAGTCAAAAAGGATTTTTAAAAAGAGACATACATCAAAAGAAGGTTTTCAAAAGGGACATACCTCAAATCCCGCTAAAAGCTAGCAAAACGAAATTCCCAAGCTTCAACAATCAATCTACAGTGGATTTAGATGTGAAATATTAAATCTTTATTCTTTTCAATGAACTTTCTTTACGTTTTGAAAACTAGGGCTTTCTAAGCCTAATAACATGTTCTTGAACCTCATGTGAATC
This sequence comes from Lycium ferocissimum, assembly GCF_029784015.1. Taxonomy (NCBI): domain Eukaryota; kingdom Viridiplantae; phylum Streptophyta; class Magnoliopsida; order Solanales; family Solanaceae; genus Lycium; species Lycium ferocissimum. The sequence goes on from NC_081345.1 coordinate 73,423,103, forward strand.
ATCAGTGGATTCCAATCGCGTAGTATAATATATACTAGCCTAAAAGTCATTAATTAAATCTAGGAAACTAGGGCATTCACATGAGATAGTCAAGTCCTTAAATTATCAAGTTTAAACATCCCTTATAGGGTAATTCAACTTCGAATGCCACAGCTTTATATCTCAAATTTTCAATCATCCTATAGAAAGAAAAACAATCATGAATACGTATATATAATATAGTACAAACAAAGTTTAATCTGGGCTTGTCCCTCACGTACACAAGCCACAACCAAAGTCACACAAATCATTTTAAAAGAGTATGTTCAAAAAGAGACATACAAATCACCTTTATAGTCAAAAAGGATTTTTAAAAAGAGACATACATCAAAAGAAGGTTTTCAAAAGGGACATACCTCAAATCCCGCTAAAAGCTAGCAAAACGAAATTCCCAAGCTTCAACAATCAATCTACGGTGGATTTAGATGTGAAATATTAAATCTTTATTCTTTTCAATGAACTTTCTTTACGTTTTGAAAACTAGGGCTTTCTAAGCCTAATAACATGTTCTTGAACCTCATGTGAATCATCAGTGGATTCCAATCGCGTAGTATAATATATACTAGCCTAAAAGTCATTAATTAAATTAGGAAACTAAAGTTCATACCTTTTAGACGAAGTTCTACACGCCCTTTCTTCTACTCTCTAGAGTTTTCAAGAATCTAGGGTTTGGAGAGATGAACTAAGATTAATTTGATATTAGATTGATAAATTAATGATGGAAATTGATCAAGAACTTACCTTATATGATATATCCCGTATTTTGTACATTGGGATATTTCGAGCTAACCGCGATAAGTTAAGGACAAGACTATTTCGGGATACGAGGTAGAGACTTTTGACCTCCGATTTTATTTTAAGGCATAAGTTTCTTATAATTTTATTGGTATGAAATATTAAGGAATATTAGGGGTTAAAATTTAATTAAGAAAAGTTAATTATTTCATGAATCAAGCCACAAGTGGCCGTGTGGAGTGAGTGGGCTCCCACCCATGGCTTGGCCAAATTTGATTGATCCAAGCCATGAGTGGGGCATGGTCCACTTGTATGAATTATATATGTAGACAATTGATGACAAGCAAGACATCATATTCATCATTTTCAACTTAGAAACTTGGAGAAGCTTGGAGAAAAAGAGAGAACCATATTCGGCCATGGCTTAGCCGAATTTGATGCCCTTGAAGTTGATCAAAAAAAATAATTTTCTTCTAGCATTTCAACCAATTGGAAGGTCCTTATTAACGTGGAGTAGTTGTTGGAGCAATCAAACCATTCATTTTTTGCAATTTACAACCCTAGCCAAGTTGAGAGGTTAAGTGGAAAAGGTAAGGTTTAATCTTCTTTTACATGTGTTATGGATGGTTTGAACGTGTTGTAGTGTGTAGAAATGAATGAAATTCATAGAACCATGTATGTTGATGTCAAGCCGTGTATGGGCTGTTTTGTGTAGAAGGAATGAACTAAATTTACTTAGTATTTTTGGTTTTGTTGTTGTGGATTCTATGATAAAAATGAAGGTTTAATGGTTCAAGTTGAGGTTGTAATCATTTGTGGGCTGTTTTAGAAGCTAATGTGATTTTAATATAGTTTTTTGTATTTATGAGAATGATGTTGTTAACGTGTGGATTGTTGGGGTAGTTCATGAATTTGGAAGAAAGAAATGTGTTGTTGTTGTTCCTATTGAAATTGGAAGGTTTCGGGTGGTGTTGCATATTGGTTGGGCTGTTTTGAATATTGTGCGGGTTGTTTGAAGTGTTCTCGAGTTTTGTTTGAATGTTCTCGGGTTAGTACTTGAACGTGTGATCATTGGTGTTGGTTTGATTGTATGGGGTTGAATTGAATGTAAATGAAATGCCGTCGAATTATGTAGAAGGGAGTTACTAACGTTAGAACACGTTTTGAATTAATTGTTGATGTTGTTAATATGGTTGTTGGTATTGTTATTGATGATTTGGCCGAGTTGAATTCTCGGAGTTTGATGAATTTATAAAGGAAATGCTGCCCGAATTTCTATAACTGAAGTGCTAGCTTAGGATTGAATTCCTAAGTACCTATAGCTAATGTTTGGTATCTAATGTCGTTGTTGTAGATCTTGGGAAGCCCGAGACTTAAGTTCGGATTAGCTTAGGAAGCGGACGAGGTATGTAAAGCCTATCCTTTCTTTCTTTTGGCATGTCTTAGATGTAAGTAAGATGCGATACGAGACTTGGGGGTAACTCTATTCATAAGATCCGAGCATGTCTATGATTCTTATTCACTTCTTGATGTTAGCATTCCTAATATAGTCGAGCTATGGCCCTTGTGTCTTTTGTATGATTGGATAGTAAATGTTGCATAAAGAGTTTTTGTTCCTAAAGGATTCTATGTTGAATAATGTCCCTGACTTTCATAGATGGGCTCGGATCGCTTCGATACGTTCGTAGAGGGTCCTAAAGCGAATGATGTCCGTAACTTTCATAGGCGGGCTCGGATTGATTTGATACATGTCCATGGTCCCCGAGACTTTCCTTTGTATTGTTCTAATGACATGTAGAAAGAACTCAACATGATTATCGTTTTAACTCTCGAGCGTTGATTATTTACTTACCTATCGAGTCTCAAAAGATGATTTTATATGCATATGGCTATTCACTATTCTGTTTGTGCATTCCGTTTTTGCATCTTTCTCCGAGTCCCGCACTAGCGGGCCGGGTACAGTATATATATATGTATATTACAAAGTATGATGTGTTACGAAGTATGATGTGTTACGGAGTATGATGTGTTCTGGAGTATGATGTGTTACGGAGCTATCTTTGTGTTCGGGAGTATGATTTGTTATGGCGCCAATGACGAGGTGGCGACCATGTTCACCGAGTCCTATAATGGGCCGGATATATATATGTATGTATATATGTGATATTAATATGCACGTTGTGTTTCAAAGGTAAGCATTTTGATATTGGATATTGTACGCATTTTACGTACTTCTTACTTTGGTTATACCCGTCTCTTGTATCTCATGCTTTATATACTCAGTACATATTCCGTACTGATCCCCCTTTCTTCGGGGGCTGCGTTTCATGCCCGCAGGTACAGACGCTCAATTTGGTGATCCGCCAGCTTAGGATATCCATTCTGCTATCTTGGAGCGCTCCCTTGTTCCGGAGCCCATATTTTGGTACAGAATCTTTCGTTGTGTATATGTACGTCGATTCAGGGGTACGGCGGGGCCCTGTCCCATCATATGATACCGTTGTTACTGTTAGAGGTCTGTAGACATATGTGTGAGCTATGAATAGTCTTTTGTTCAGTTATGTCTGTGTGATTTATGTTTTGGGCGGTCCCATTCGCCGTGGCAGCCTTATCGGCTTGCGTATGTATATATGTTTTGGGATGTTGTGTTTTATGACAGCCTTACCGGCTTCTGTGCGGTATATGTGTTTATATGCGACAGTTTGAGACGACGTCTGACCTTTGCATATGTATAAGTTATTTGTATGTTGATTCTGGTTAAGGGGTGTGCACGAGTGTCCAGCTCGGGCACTGGTCACGGCCTATGGGGTTGGGTCGTGACATTATATTTTTTGGAGAAACCCTAGGGTTGTTTCCTCTCAAAAAGTCGGCCAAAATGAAGTGGGAATGAATATAACGAAGTTAGGCTTTATAAAATTCGGGAAAAATTGCTTCAGGCATAAAATGGCCTGGTGCATCGCCCAGGGCGACGCGCAGAGTATATTTATTTTGACATCATCAAATTTTGAGTTTCCTGAAAAATTGGCCAGGGGTTCTGCCCAAGGAAACACCCAGGGGGGCGCACGCCTAATTTTTACACTGCATTGATGATGTTCATTATATTAAGTATAACTCCTGGCACAGAGCTTCATTGGATCTGGACGACTACCATTGGAAAGGTATTTTAAATACCTACAACTTCCATCAAGGAAGTTTTCCCAAATTCCCAGTGTATTTTCATAAAACTGGCTTAGAAGTCAGACCTACCGCAATTTAGACGAGTTTGAGAACTCTTACGAACTTCACTATTTGGTTTGACTTCAAAACGACTGCTTATCACCCAAATTCATCTCGAATGGATTAATATAGCTAAAATATCATCTTAATACTAGTTTTTACACATACACACCTAACTCAGGTTTATGGAATGTTACATTATCCCCCCTTTAGCATCATTCGTCCTTGAATGAAAGTTATGGCCTAAGATTTTCACTAAACCTCAAGTCTTCAAAATTCTCGCTAGTGTTCCTTTGTATTGCAAGGTATCTCAAGCAAAACTCATATAATAATCTAACAATAACCATATGGTCTTCACACAGACTCCCACGACTACACCAAACAAGCCTAAGCATGGAATAAGGGATTTACACCTATAGTCTACCTCAAGATTTAATGATATTACTCTTCCAATCATAGCGGGTTCATGGAGAAATACAAGTCTAACTATTTTTAATCGACAACCTAGAATTGCATAACACTTGGAAAACCAGTATATCCCCATAATCACTTCAAAGTTCACCAATCCTATTTCTAATAAATCAGAAGTAGTCTCACGGCCCTTAACTACGGCTACACAATCTCTATAGATTCTAGAAGCAATAACGAGAATACTAGTAGGGGTATTCATAGTATAGGGTTCTAACATTCGCTTGGGTTCCACACCAAAATCAAGGGCAAGATACTGAGATAGAAAGAGTCGAACTCGAATTGATCAGCGAATATGCTTCAAGAGAACATACAGTTAGAATACCTGTGACCATGGCGTCAGGATCTTCCGCCGCCTCCCTACGAGTCAAACCATAAAGTAGAGCTTGTCCCCCATTAGCGGTGTTAGCAACTGCTTTACCAGCCCTATTACCACGAGCATTAGGAGTGTTGTTACCATTACCATCTAATGGATTATTCCTTTGGCCTGAAGAGTTAGCCATTTCCCGAAGCCAATTCCTACAATCTTCTTGATATGACCCTTAATCCCACAATGGTGACAAACACGATCCTCCCATTTAAATGCTTGTTGGTTACTACCTTGCGAATATATGTTCTGATCATTATTCCTCTGACCTTGTCCACTATATGGAATGACCACATTAGATTGAGAAAAAAACTGTTGAGATGCAGAATTTCCTTTCCGTTGCCCTCCATCACACGAACCAGTGAAACCACCCGCAGATCAGGCCTTCTTACTTTGTTCCCTTTCAAGCATCTCTTTGTCCTTCCAATTCTCTTGTTGCTCAGCGAACCCAACCAAAAATGAAAATGTACAAGTAGGAGACATAGCAGTAGCAACACACGTAGACTTGATACATGGCACTAAACCACGGACAAATCGGGTTAACTTGTGCTTTTCAGTCGGAATCATATATACTGCGTACCTCGCCAGATGGGTGAACTTTAAGCTGCACTCACGAACAGACATAGTGCCCTGCTCAATCTTCTCAAACTTAGTAGCCATAGAAAATCGCACCTCATCAGAGAAGAACCTCTTCATGAATGCCTCCTCAAATTCAGGCCAAGTAGGAGCTGGAGCATTGTTACCTCGCTCAGTCTCCCACAATTCGAACCAAGCATGAGCAACATCTTTCAATTGATATGATGCGAATTCCACAGGTTCAGAACCATGAGCACCTATGGCCCTTAGAGCTTTGAAAGTCTCATCCATAAAGTACTGGGGATCATCCTCCTCTAGCGAACCAAAGAACTTGGGCGGATTCAGCCCCAAAAAGTGCTTAAGCCTTCCCCCACCACCAAGTGCCGGACCCGCACCCCCACGTTGATGTTGGGCCACAACAAGGCTAGTAAGCATCTAGATCACATTCTGCATCGACACAATATCAGCTACGCCTGCAGCAGGGGCAGCTGGAGCAGGTGGTGCTGGCGGTGGGGTTTGGTCTTCATTGTCGTTTCCAATCCCAGCATTAGTCTCAACAGTGGTACGATTAGTGATCCTTGCAGCCCGTCAACCAGATGGTGAACCAAAAGCACTATTATTTCCTTGATTAGCAATTCCCGCACGAGTTAAGGCCATTTCTGCGAGGCACTAATTATCGAATGCGTCAGAACGATCCTAAAAGGAGTTTAAGATCTATAGCTATCATGACCCAACTAGAGGGCCATGACGAGCACTCGGAGCTAACACACCGAGCACCTCTAAACATACATCTCATAATCATTTCTGGGTGGACCATAAAGATAGCTCATGAACATCATAATCTATAAGGACATATATTGCACTATAACGACACATCTATATATAATCTTCAACAATTATACCCAGCATCACTAGCCGACAAGGCTGCTAAAATACTATACACAATATGAACTGGTAGGGTTATGAAATGTCTAACTTTACACACATGTCTATGAGCCTCTCCATAGAATACATATGACTATAAAAACCAATATCAAATAGACTGCAGCTCCGAAGTAAGTGGAATGCTCCTAAGAATCCGCTGATAAAGCACCTACGGGTCAGATCCGTCTACCTGCGGGCATAAACGCAGCGTAAGTATGTAAGGCATGTATGATAACATAATAAGGAAGTGTAGAAGACATAGGAAGAAAGTATAACTATAACTGCTTGCCTCTTAAGGCGGAATCATGCATGCTCACCTTTACCTTTTAACCATATTACACATACATACATAAACTGTTTGAATCAAATAACGTCATTAGCCCGCGACCGGCCTCCCGCGTCCGGGGTAATCATCTCACGCCACCCACTAGTGGTGCTGCCCGTGCCATATAGACATGGTGTTACTATCATTATCCATAGCCGCCCACTACGCCCATTGTAGTGGT
>NC_081345.1:73430033-73562453 GCF_029784015.1 Lycium ferocissimum
AGGTAAGAATATTGAGGTATGATTGAAATGCAAAGTTGAAGAATGAAAGGGAAAGTAAATAGGAAGGCATAACAGGGCAGATCGCTAAAGGATCAGGTACATCTCGAGGTGTGGCATATGAGGTAAGTTTCGACATCTTTGTACTTTTAATTAAAAATTGGGAGCCATTGTATGGCTGAGATATGTCGTATATATATATATATATATATATATATATATATATATATATATATATATATATATATATATATATATATATATTAGCCCCGTAAGGCATTGTTGGTATTTGCTTTGCGTGCGAGTTTTGGATAGTAAGAAGTATAGAGGGAACTCTGCCGAAATTTTTGTCACGACCCAAACCGATGAGCCGTGACGGGAGTCTGACCTCTAGCGACCAAATACCCCTAAAGACTTATCTGAAACATACTGAGCATCAATAGCCCATAAATGGCACAAACTAATCTCATTAAGAGGATACATCCGAACTCTGTATAATTTGCATATACATATAAACATAACATGCGGAAGAACAGTGCAAGCCAGCTAGGTTGCCATATATACTGTACACAAAAGAATATAAGCCGACAAGGCTACATCGTCTGACTACTGCATACAACTGTCTTACAGACCTCTACTGGAATAAAGCTATAGAAAGGACGGGACAAGGCCCCGTCGTACCCATCTATATACATCTCAAAAGAATGGCCTACCAAAATAGACTGCAACTCCGGAATGTATGGAGTGCACTGATCGCTGCTGGATAAGGGTCCTACTAAGCCGGACCACCTCCCATCTACTGCACCGCGGGCATGAACGCGGCCCCCGAGCAACGGGGAGTCAGTACGGATAATGTACTGAATATGTAAGGCATAAAGACAACATGTATAAATGTACAAAAATCATGGATAAGATCTGAACTCATAAGCTGAAGTGACTATCTGCATAAATTTGTATGAACTAGTATCTGTCTGCATCTGGCTGAATCTATATGTCGGGAAGTATGGACATGGATCTATATATAACTAGTAGGTACGCACCTCATCATCACATCACAGGCCATACCTTCACCCCCTGTCAAGTGTGCCTTTCTCATGTATATACTCCAACATCATAGGTCACTCCTGGACCACTCATAGGCCACACCTTCACCCCCTGTCAAGTGTGCCTTTCACATATAGAATGTAATATCATAGGTCACACCTTCACCCCCTGTCAAGTGTGCCTTTCACTGTACCCCTGAGAACTGCAAGTGAATGCATAATACAAGTAAGACTGATCAACAGGATTCTCAAATAATATAATGACAATTTGCCTCTTCATGGGCCTTACTAGACTAGTACTACTAGGACAGGAAATCGTAAGATTTGTATATGGGGAAAATACCATAGCCGAGGTACGGGAACATCAACTGTATTTCTCTTAGTACTTATAAGAATCGAATAGTATGAAAACTCTCTTACTTGTTTATCGGTTCATATCATAGGATCATGTCAAAAAAAGAAGAAGAAGGAATAACCTTAACATACCTTAGCGTATATCTAATCGCCCAACTTCTACTTCTTGAACTTGTAAATCTACAATTAAGATAACATAAGCCTTAATTCGGCTACTTGCTTTGCTTACTAATCATTCCCAAGCACGCATAAAGCTTAACGAATCATAGATGACCATCTCCTTTATAAGCTTACAATGATAGCGCCTATATATATATATATATATCCAAATACACGTAAACCCATCCCTAATCATTTCTTTAAAATAGTCTCATGCCACTACCTTACCCTTCATCAATCAATCACTTCCACAAATACCCTTTCTTTACCTAAAATCACTAAAGCTCTTGATAGCAACTCAAATACATGGGTAGGAATCATTTACATACCTTGAGGGGTCAAGAATCCCAAGAATCACCTTAACTTCAACTCCCTAAGCTTCCTATTCTTGGAGATACCCTAGAAACAACCTTCTTCTTCACAAGCTCGGGTTTACGGGGTCCGGGTCTTGTCAAATCTTCACTACTATGCCATAAGTGTTGGGAGAGCAAAATATTAGGGTTTTCTGATCTGGGAATGAGAGAAATAAGACATAAAGTCGTGGACCATGTATTTATACTCGGAGAATAAAATGCTTCAGTGGTTTGGTTCGACGAGCGGGTCGATGACCCGTCGACGTGTCGACGGTCCGTCTACGTGCTCGTCGACCTGCGCCTGCAGAATGCAGGGCTGTGGAACCCTGTCGACGCCGCACAATGATGGTCCGTCGACAGGTTCAACGACCCGTCGATCTTGACTGGTGTCTACAGACTTTTCCAATTCGGTTCGGATCGCGTCGATTCGATTCGTTCAACGTCTAATCCTGTAAATCACTAGGAATACCTGCTGGTACCATTGCACACGGGGTAAGACACTTTCTATCTCCAAAACTCAGGCTCGGGTATCAATTTTCAAGGCATACCCAACTAGGAAATCATAAGTTCTACCATTACGAAAATGAGGGGTGTAACATCCTTTCCCGGTTAGGAACATTCGTCCTCGATTGTTCAAACAATGCTGGGTTACAGAAATTTTGGCATAGTTTCCCCTGTACTTATATCAATCCGTCCTGTACGCAACAACCCCAAATAATGCCTCATAGGGACACATACTATAACATACAATACTATGGCCCCCACGACCAATTACAATAACTGAAATGAAATAATACCTGAGAAAAATGATGCCTCTGACTGCACCTCTTGTACTGCTAGGAACAAATACGGGTACTTAATCTTCATCACTTCTTCCGCTTCCCAAGTTATTTTTTCAACATTCTTATTCCTCTACAAGACTTTAACGGAGGTTACATCCTTTATTTGCAACCGACGGACCTATCTGTCCAATATAGCCACTGGAGTCTCTTCGTATGATAACTATGCGGTCACCTGGATATCATTCACTGGCACAACTCTTGAAGAAACTCCGATACACTTACGAAGCATTGATACGTGAAATACTGAATGTACCGATTCTAACTCAGAAGACAATTCTAGCTCATATGCCACTGTACCCACTACACGAATGATTTTATATCACCCAATATATCGAGGGCTCAACTTACCCTTCTTGCCAAACCTCATCACTCCCTTCATAGGTGAAACTTTCAGGAACACCTAGTCGCCCATCTTGAACTCTAGCTTACTTCGCCGATTATCCGCATAGATTTCTGTCGGCTCTGGGCTGTTAGCAACCTCTCTCTAATTACCTTCACCTTATCAACTGCTTGCTGTATTAAGTCTGGGCCTAGTAAATGATCCTCCCTAATATCAAACCATCCTATGGGCGATCTACACCTCCGCCCATATAAGGCCTCAAAAGGAGCCATCTGAATACTGGAATGGTAACTGTTGTTATATGCGAACTCGATAAGAGGCAAATGATCCTCCCAATTGCCCTGAAAATCAAGCACACAAGCTCTAAGCATATCTTCAAGGGTCTGTATAGTACGCTCTGCTTGCCCACCCGTCTGTGGGTGAAATGCGGTGCTAAGACTCACCTGAGTCCCCAATCCCTGCTGGAAAGACTTCCAGAATCTGGCTGTGAACTGTGCCACCCTATCTGAAATAATGGCTGAAGGAACACCATGGAGTCGTGCAATTTCCTTAAGATAAAGCCGCGCATAATCCTCGGCTGCATAAGTAGTTCTGATAGGCAGAAAGTGAGCTGACTTTGTGAGCCTATCAACTATGACCCATATCAAACTTCCGTTGAGTACGGGGTAACCCTGTAATAAAGTCCAAATTAATTACCTCCCACTTTTATGTGGGAATCTCCATAACCTGCAATAGACCTCAAGGCTTCTGGTGCTCTATTTTGACTTGCTGACAATTTGGACACTGAGCGACAAGTTCTGCTATATCCCTTTTCATACCATCCCACCAATAAACTTCCTTGAGATCATGGTACATCTTTGTTGAGCCTGGATGAATAGAATAGCGGGAGTAATGTGCCTCTCCCATAATCTCTGCCGACGGAGTCTGCGCAACACTAGGGACACACAATCTACCTCGATATCTGAGTACCCCATCACCTGTGATCACAAAGGGTGTCTTTTCTTTCTGAGGTGTTGTATCTCGGTAATAAACTAGAACATGATCCTCGTATTGACGCTCCTTTATCCCAACTACCAAGGATGACACCACTGTCTCTTGAACAGTAACTCCTGCATCACCTGAGCTTAGAAATCGAACTCCGAGGCTAGCTAATCGATGAACCTCACAGACCATTTCTCTTCTCTCTGGTGATACGTGAGACAAACTACCTATAGATTTGCGACTGAGGGCATCGGCTACCACATTAGCGTCCACGGGATGATATAAAATGTCCATATCATAATCTTTTAACCTCTCTAACCATCGCCTCTGACGCAAGTTCAAATCCTTCTGCGTAAAGATGTACTGGAGGCTTTTATGATCAATATAGATATTAACATGGACACCGTACAAGTAGTGCCTCCATATCTTCAAGGCATGAATCACTACTGCTAACTCAAGATTGTGGGTTGGATAATTCTTCTCGTGCTTCTTCAACTGCATAGAAGCATAGGCGACAAACTTACCGTATTGCATCAATACACAGCTCAATCCAACACCTGAAGCATCATAATATACCACATAGCTATCTGCTCCTTCTGGAAGAGTCAAAACTGGTGCTGAAGTTAGCTTATCCTTCAACGTCTGAAAACTCTGCTCACAAGCGTCTGTCCATTGGAACTTAAATGATTTCTGAGTCAATTTGGTCAATGGGGCTGAAAGAGAGGAAAATCCTTCTACAATCCTTCTATAGTAACCTACCAAGCCCAAGCAACTACGTATCTCCGTTAGTGCCGTGGTCCTTGGCCAATTCTTCACAGCCTCAATCTTCTGAGCATCCACTCTAACACCTTCTTTTGAAATAATGTGACCCAGAAAAGCCACAGAGTTCAACCAGAACTCACACTTAGAAAACTTAGCATACCACTCTTTACCTCGGAGAATCCCAAGCACTGCCCGCAGATGTTCTGCATGATCGGCCTCTGACGGCGAATAGACCAGAATATCATCTATGAACACAATCACGAACAAATCTAAAAAGGGCCTGAATACATGATTCATCAAATCCATGAATACGGCTGGGGCATTAGTTAGCCCGAACGACATAACACGGAACTCATAGTGGCCATATCTAGTCCGGAATGCCGTCTTCGGAATGTCTTCTTCCTTCACCCTAACCTGGTGGTATCCTGACCTCAAGTCTATCTTCGAGAAATACTTGGCTCCTTGCAACTGATCAAATAAATCATCAATCCTCGGAAGCGGATACTTATTCTTTACAGTCACTTTATTCAATTGCCTGTAATCAATACACATTCGCAAAGAGCCATCCTTCTTTCTCACAAATAACACCGGTGCTCCCCATGGTGATGTACTAGGCCTGATAAAGCCCTTCTCGAGCAAATCTTTCAACTGTTCCTTCAACTCCTTCAACTCCGCAGGTGCCATCCTATAAGGAGGAATAGATATTGGCTGAGTGCCTGGTAATAGGTCAATAACAAAGTCGATCTCCCTCTCTGGGGGAATGCCTGGAAGCTCATCGGGAAACACTTTTGGAAACTCATTAACCACAGGGACAGACTGAAGAGGGCCACTCTGCTTGCACATCTTGAACTCGGATTAGGTGAAAAATACACCTTTTTTTGATCATCTTCTCTGCCTTAAGGTAGGAAATAAACCTACCTCTAGGCGAAACAGCATTACCCTTCCACTCTAGGACTGGCTCGCGGGGAAACTGAAATCGAACTATCTTTGTTCTGCAATCAACATTAGCATAATAGGAAGCCAACCAATCCATTCCCATAATAACGTCGAAATTAATCATATCTAACTCAATCAATTCTGCTACAAAGCGGCGGTCACAAACTATAACAACACAATCCCGATGTACTCGCCTAGCTATGACTGGATCGCCAACTGGCGTAGACACCTCAAATGGTTTAATCGACTCGAGTTCCACCCCAAACTTACTAACGACAAATGAAGTAACATATGATAAAGTAGATCCTGGATCGATCAATGCATACACATCATAGGAGGAAACTAATAATATACCTGTAACATCAGGAGACGTCTCGCGGTCCTATCTACCAGCCAATGCATACACGCGGTGCTAAGGACCGCTCGAGCTGGACGCTCCACTCCTCCCTCTACCTCGCCCTGCTGGCGTCTGAAAAACTTGCCCTGAAGGGCGCACTGCAGAAGAAGAAGAACCAGCTATAGACCCTGTAGGCTGAACAGTGCCCATGCCACCTCCTAACGGATAATTCCTCATCACATGACCTGGTCGGCCACAAGAGTAACAGGCATTCGATCCCAATCGGCACTGCCCGACATATAACCTACCACACTGGGCACACCGTGGTAAGGGTGGTCTCATCTGTCCTGACTCCGGTGTGTACTGGGAGCCTGATACTCTAGAACTCTGGGCCGCTCCGGAATAAAAAGACCAAACGAACCTCGGGCCTGAAAACCGCGGAGGTGCACTCCCTACCGAATGATATGAATACTGGGAATGCTGCTGCCTCTGTCGTCCCCTGGACTCACTTCCAATGTCGAAAGATCTAGCCCTCTTACCATGGCCTCGGTCACGGTCACGCTCTGCCCCCTCTGACGCTTGCGATCTTCTAGATTCTGTGTATATGCCTGTATACGGGAGATATCCATGCCTGGCTGTAATGCAGCAGTCGTACAAGTATCTATCAAATGTGACCCTAAACCAGCCACAAAACAGTGAACTCTATCCTCCATCTCAGCCACCATGGCTGGGGCATATCTAGCCATCGAATCGAAATACACACAATACTCTTGGACACTCATGCTGCCCTGCTCAATACGTAGAAATTTGCCTGCTCGGGCTCGCTTGACCTCAGGAGGCAAATAATGACGGATAAAAGCATCTCGCCGAACTCTCGCCAAACAGGCCGGAGGAGCATTCTCTCCTCTAGATAACTCCCAGTACGATACCAGCACCGTAATATCACGCAGTCTATATGAAGCTAACTCCATCGGCTCAACCTCACTTGCATGCATAACCCTCAAAGTCCTTTGCATACCATCAATGAAATTCTGGGGATCCATATTCTGCTTTATCACTGAAAATTCTAGAGGATCTAACTCAAGGAAGGTCTTAACCCTCGAACTACCAGCTCCCTGCCGCTAAGCCTGAGCGGCTACTAATCGGTCAATAACCCAATAGCATCCCGCATATCCCGGCTGGTGCATCGGGGCGAGGAAGCGGGACGGTGTCTTGGAGACGGTGTATGCGATGTCTCAGATGGGCTCTCACTCTGAACCTCATCCTGAGCCCTAATGGCCTGCCGAGTACGGCTAGTGGCCTCTCGTATGGCTTTCTTGCCTTTCTGGGCAGCTGTAGCTTTCATGGGAGGCATTGCTGAAATCATAATAATTCATCAGAAAGCGAACGCCTAACACATGGCTCTATCGTACAATCTAGGAAAGAAAGAATGACATCATCCTAAATGTCATGTAGCCTTCTGTTTATAAGTGTGGTGCACAACACGCCCATAAACAAGACTCTACTAGACACGGTGCCTGTAGACAACCCTAGACGAAAAGCTGCTACGATACCATTTTTGTCACGACCCAAACTGATGAGCCGTGACGAGAGTCTGACCTATAGCGACCAAACACCCCTAAACACTTATCTGAAACATACTGAACATCAATAGCCCATAAATGGCACAAACTAATCTCATAAAGAGAAAATATCCGAACTCTGTATAATCTGCATATACATATAAACATAACATGCGGAAGAACAGTGCAAGCCAGCTAGGTTGCCATATATACTGTACACAAAAGAATATAAGCCGACAAGGCTACATCGTCGACTCTTTGCGTACTGTTGTCTACGGACCTCTCGGAATAAAGGCAGTAGAAAGGACGGGACAGGGCCCCGTTGTACCCATCTATATACATCTCAAAAGAATGGCCTACCAAAATAGACTGCAACTCCAGAATATATAGAGTGCATTGATCGCGGCTGGATAAGGGTCCTACTAAGCCGGACCACCTCCCTGTCTACCTATACCTGCGGGCATGAACGCAGCCCCCCGAGCAACGGGGAGTCAGTACGGATAATGTACTGAATATGTAAGGCATAAAGACAACATGTATAAATGTATAGAAATCATGAATAAGATCTGAACTCATAAGCTGAAATGACTATCTGCATAAATTTGTATGAACTAGTATCTGTCTGCATCTGTATGTCGAGAAGTATGGACATGCATCTATATATCACTAGTAGGTACGCACCTCATCGTCACATCACAGGCCACACCTTCACCCCCTGTCAAGTGTGCCTTTCTCGTGTATATACTCCAACATCATAGGTCACTCCTGGACCACTCATAGGCCACACCTTCACCCCCTGTCAAGTGTGCCTTTCACATATAGAATGTAATATCATAGGTCACACCTTCACCCCCTATCAAGTGTGCCTTTTACTGTATCCCTGAGAACTGCAAGTGAATGCATAATACAAGTAAGACTGATCAACAGGATTCTCAAATAATATAATGACAATTTGCCTCTTCATGGGCCTTACTAGACTAGTACTACTAGGACTGGAAATCATAAGATCTGTATATGAGGAAAATACCATAGCCGGGGTACGGGAACATCAACTGTATTTCTCTTAGTACTTATATATCCAAATACACGTAAACCCATCCCTAATCATTTCTTTAAAATAGTCTCATGCCACTACCTTACCCTTCATCAATCTATCACTTCCACAAATACCCTTTCTTTACCTAAAATCACTAAAGCTCTTGATAGCAACTCAAATACAAGGGTAGGAATCATTTACATACCTTGAGGGGTCAAGAATCCCAAGAATTGCCTTAACTTCAACTCCGTAAGCTTCCCATTCTTGGAGAAACCCTAGAAACAACCTTCTTCTTCATAAGCTCGGGTTTACGGGGTCCGGGTCTTGTCAAATCTTCATTACTATGCCATAAATGTTGGGAGAGCAAAATATTTGCTTTTTCTAATCTGGGAATGAGAGAAATAAGACATAAAGTCGTGGACCATGTATTTATACTCGGAGAATAAAATGCTTCAGTGGTCCGGTTCGACGAGCGGGTCGACGACCCGTCGGCGTGTCGATGGTCCGTCGACGTGCTCGTTGACCTGCGCCTGTAGAATGCAGGGCTGCAAAACCCTGTTGACGCCGCACAACGACGGTCCGTCGACAGGTTCAACGACCCATTGATCTTGACTGGTGTCTGCAGACTTTTGCAATTTCGTTCGGATCGCGTCTATTCGATTCGTTCAACTTCTAATCCTATAAATCACCAGGAATACCTGTTGGTACCATTTCACATGGGGTAAGACACTTTCTATCTGAAAAACTCAGGCTCGGGTCTCAATTCCCAAAGCATACCCAACTAGAAAATCATAAGTTCTACCACTACGAAAATGAGAGGTGTAACAATTTTCCTTGAATTTAAAGGAGATAAGATATAAGCTTGTAATATGTCCTAACGGGAAAAGATGTTGTGTAAAAAGTAATGGAAGGACGGCATTAAGTTAGGAGTATCGTTGACGACTACAAGAGATGGGTTAAATATTGTTGAATTGATAGTAACGGTAATTATAAGATCGACATTGATACGGTAAAGAGGAATGCTAGAGTAAATCAGGGAGACTGGTAGTACTAAAACACGGCATAGAAGAGAAGGGGTAACTCCAATAGAGTGTGATACCGGATGGAAAAGCACAAGTAAGATACGACAAGTCTATTAGCAAAAATAGAGTGACAGCATGATTGAGACAGGGGTATGAAGTACGAAGGGTTATAATGAATGTGGAAACCTTGGTAAGACAACTCATATGGTGAGTGTAATAGGGCAGATCAGAAAGAATAACAGGTTAAGTATGCCTACTCCACGAGGTTTATTCCATTTTATACGCGGAGCTTGCGAATGAAATCAAGAAATGGCACTCTATAGAGTTGATATGATCGGATATAATAAGAATGTAGCAAGAACCGTAATATAAGGTAAGTAAAGCATAACAAGGAAAATGACTAAAGATGTAGCATATTCTATATGAATAAGGAGTGAATGCAAGTGTGAAACCAATAAGCGAACCATGGGGCAGTAGATAAGAAAGCTTATAAAGCCTTGTTAAGGGAAAGTCTAGCATAGAGGTTTCACAATGACAGGAATGATAGCACGCAAAAAGAAAAAAAAAAAAAGAGGTCAACTTGAAAAAAATTTAGAGGAAAGTGATATGGCAAAGTAGTAACAGTTTGTGATTTGTCTAATCGAGGCCACGAGTGGTGTCTTCGGCTAGATGTAAAAGAATAAGACTATGGAGAGATGAATAAAAAAATAGAACGATTGTTAGGAAAGGGATCAGCATAATAAAGATGAGAGGGAGTGATCAGATTGAACAGAATAGGTTTTGGAAGCGAAGAATGGATGGTATAGAAGTGTTATATTCTATAGGACAAAGCGGTACTGAGTTAAGAATAGGGTTCCTTGTGCGAGGAAGAAGGGATTAATTATAAAACGGGAGGTAATAAGATAAATTGAGGAGGAAAGAATGTAAAGGAATAAGTATGGGTATAGAAAGAAAAGGAAATATGTGAAGTACGCGCGCTTAAGAAGTAGGCGTACTATGAGAAAAGGAAGATGCATCTCCTACGAACATCCTATACCAAGACAGAACAAGTAAAGTATATAAAGGACTAAGTCAGAGAGAAAAATGTGACCATGAGTTATGAGTTTACCGTGCGACGATAAAGCGATAAAGCAAGGCTATCATCAACGACAAATACGATATGATTATGATTGGTTTTGAAATCAACGTTGAGTGCAACACGAGAGTAAAAGAGTGTGAGGCATAAGGGGTATTAGTTGTGCATGGGACTTAGATCCCTAAAGCCAATGATGGCGGTTCAAGAGAAAATGCATTTATGGTTACTGTAAGTCGATTATGGGAAGGAGAGGAATAACTTGAGATGGGAAGAAAAGGGAAATATGACGCTATAAGTGAACTCTGAGTATTGAGAATGGGCTAAGTGATATTGCATGGATAGTACGGATAACTAGACATACTACTATTTGGAGTATCCCTATGGGACATAATTTATTAATTGGAGCAGATGTAGAGATTGATTCATAACTAACGGTTGAGCTAAGTAGAACGCATCCTTGTTTGGATTGCTATGTCGGTTGCATTACTTGATTATAAAAATTGCAAGATGAGTATGTTAAGACTTTACACATGAATTACCGCAGCTATAAATTAGGGGAAATGACATGAAAATGATGCGGTATAATAAGGGAATTGAGGAAAGAGATACATGAATTCAAGATTGGAAGTGAGGCAATGGATTTGAGAGTGGTATAAGTAGAACCCTTAAAGGGGGGAGGCGAGTAAGGAAAATTCCGAATTTGTTGCCTTGTGAGTAGGCTAATGTGGAATTAAGGTGATTATGAAATCCTTACAAGATTAAGGGAAATTTTAGATAGCTTAAAGTGCATACTATAATATTTGGAAGTCATATGAATATGTGAAATCTAATTTGCTGAAGGAAGTGAAGTGTAAGTCGTGTTCTAAGGAAAGGATGAGAGGTAAGACGGAAGAAGAAACATTGTGAACGATCAATGGACTGACTTCATATGTATCTCTAGACAGTAACAAATAGAATTGCGCCCCTGGTGAGTTACACGGTAAAGGTCCCAGGGAGTGATTATTGAGGAAAGGAGCATAGGGCTAAAGGCAATTCCCTCATGGCTTGATAGTCACGGCAACAAAATGGTAACCAAAAGAGACCATCAAAGAAGTAGTCTTCGACCTTCCGAGGCAACGTGGCCGCCGAAGGCGTAAGAATGAGATAATACAAGATATGAGCCATAGAATGTAAGACGAGCGGAGAATCCAACATGGCAGTCGTATAACAATAAGGTAGATTACGAGGTAGAGTTAAAGGATAAGCATATGATGGAAGAGCAGTATTAATCCCAAGAAGATACATCACATGAGTAGTGCAGCTTCGGCTCAAGCGTAAGGTAGACAAGAATAAAACAATATTTGCATATAATAAGGGCTCATGTGAATGATTTGATAGTGGGGGATACAGGAGATGAGAGTAAGATTTGGACTAAAGGGGGTAAGTGAATGATGGACTGAGATGGGAAGTCAAGTGAAATAACCACCCAAGCAAGTTACATGGGTGCGAAGTTTCAATGTCGCATAACAATTTAGGAAGCATTGTATAGTGAAAGCCTTAAAGGCAGAGTGCTTGACTCAGGATTTAGTAATGCCTTTGCTAATGGGAAGATGCGACACTAACAATAAGAGAGAGTCGAAATGAAAATGAACCATTTAAAAGCATGCAAATGCGGGATGGTAGCAACCCACATTAAAAAAAGAAAAGAAAAAAAGGGATGTGTATGATCATCTAGAAGAGAAAGTTTGTGAACTATGCAAGAATTTCAAGCTTAAGGTACTCAAACACGAAAGAATTAAGGCCGCATAGCGAAGTGAATGTAGTAAGATGGATTTAGATTAGAAACCGGAAGCGAACAATGTGGATAAAGAAGGAAATAAGGAGTAAACTCGTGTAAGACAATTTTGTGGTACTAACCAAGAGTGAGGATGAATCTAGAGCTGGAATAGGCATGGTAATTGTAAAGAATCATATGAGCTACCTATGAAAGTTTGTAAAAATGCTTGGTTCTCTACCAGTGTCTGAAGATCGATACATTTCAAAAAGATTGGGGAAGATTATTGAAAGATTTTATGAGAATTTCTGGCTACTCGTAAATGGTTTTTGAGGTAGAGAGGAAAGAACTGATGTAAGCTCGATGAATATTTTAGGAAAGAACGCGGAAGTAGAAAGGATGCATTTGGGGAAACAAAAGAGGGTACGAAGTCCAAGCATACGCATTTATCTCCACTCCCAGAAGAGGTTCGAGATGAGACGCCATTGCCTCCAGGTATGCAATGCAATACTTTACTTTTAATGCTTTTGGTCGTGTGTGGCCATATTGTGTGTTGTGATATCATAGCCCTGAGTGGCAGTGTTATTTTGGGTTGTTGTAACAGGATGATAGTGCAATATTATAGGGAAAACTTTGGCGAAATTTCTGTAGAACACCCCGAGAACTTAACATTCGAGGACGAATATTTTTAAGGGGGGGGGGGGGGGGGAAGAATGTTACACCTCGAAAAATTTCATGTCGTTGCACAGTGAATAGACTAACGCAGGGTAAGAAGTATATGATGTTTCTATAAGTAAGAAACAGTAGTTAATGGTCCTAATTAAGATTTCAAAGACGTTTGAGGCAAGAGAAGAAAATTCCTTAAGAAAGGCGAAGTATACATTGTGTTTCGGAAAGGATTTGCAAAGTACCGAGTTAATGTTGACTTAATGATATCTTACAGAAGAGTGATAACTCCCCTTATATTGTTAATGAAGTGTTAAATAAGTGTTAAGAAGGTTCCGTAAGGATTGGAGATCAAACGGGTCGACGACAATAAGTTTCGGGAAATTGTGGATTATACGGTCCTCTATACGGACCGTATAAAAGATACGGCCAGTATATCTATCCGTAGAACTCTCCCAGAGAAGGATGAGAGTCTGGAGGAAATGTACGGTCCTCTATACGGACCGTATAAATTATACGGTCCGTATACTAGGCCGTGGATTCGGGTCGGGATAGATTTTAAGTTTTATAAAAGAGGGTCCAAGTTCATTATTTCATTTCCATTTTTCTCTCCACACCTCAAGAAAACTCTAGAACATTCTCCACACCATTTTAACATAAACCCAAGAGAAATCAAGAGTAAAACACCAAGAGTTGATGGAATCAAGAACATGAGTGCTCACTAGGGTTTGTGCAAGTCAAAAAATCTCCTTGGATTGAAGCTAGGGTTTTTCTCAAGTGAAGTATTTTTATCCAAAGGCCATTCTCATACTATCAAGGGTAAGTTTTATGATCAATTCATGCTATTTGGAGTATTAAGAGGTTGAAATACTTGGATTATGGACGGAAATAGAAAATGGGTTACAAATATGAGAATAGTGACATTTTTGAGTAGTAGCTTAGTATGAATCATGATTCTTTATATGTTACGAGTACAGTTATGTTATAAATGATATTAAGAGTATGGAAGAAACATTATATGAGGATGAAGGTAATGTCGTATTATGACCATGGTTATGGATGCCCTTGAAATGAAAGTAGGAGAATTGAATAATGTATGGTTGATGAAGATTGTTTAGTACGATATTATGAATATTGTTATTGACGTTGGGAGTCGATATATGATATGGAGAAAGTTGTATAAACAAAGGAGATGCTGCCCAATTTTCTCTAGCTTTCGTTCAAGCATGCTTATGTTATCGATTATCTAATATTAGTATGAACTTTCTTGAAGGTAGAAACGTGAATATTGGAGGGGAATGTTCAAGTGATAAAGTAGCTAAACGAAAATGTATGTAAGGATAGTCCTTTTATTTCATAAAGGCATGACTCTTATATTACCACTCCAATATATTTCCATGACCTTCTTATATTCCAAAAGTTAAGAGTTTCTTATGAGCTAGAGGTGAAACATGTTCCACGATAATGATGGTGATGATGATGCTATTTATGAGTTTGATAAACCTATTTTATGATTTGACTTCCTTATCTCCCATGACCTTCTTACGTTCCGAAAATTATAAGCCTATGACTTTTGAGAACTACTTATGAGGTAAAGATAAGAGATATATTACGAATATGATGATAATAATGATGACTCTAAGCCTAAGGAACCTAAACCTTATGACATGATATTTCCACGAAGGTAATGATCCTTAAACGACTCTTTGATGTTATTCATTGTTGCTAGACCCACCTTATAATGCTAGTTCCTTCAAGATGAGGTATAATGATTATGATTACTCCATAATGGAATCGGAGGTTCTCGACCTTACGTCACCCCGGTATAGTCATAGATTATCTTTGAATTCTAATGCATGCTTCATGATAAGTTTATGATAAGGTTATAATAAGTTTATGATAAGTATATGATGACGAGATTCCGCCGCGCCTAGATGGCCGGACATGTCACCACTAATGCGGGCTGCATACGATTCCACCGTGCCTAGATGGCCGGGCATGTCACCGCTAATGCGGGCTGCTTATGATCACACCATGCCTAGAGGGCCGGACATGACACCACTAGTGGGCGGCGTGCGATGATGACCCAGACGCGGGTTAACGGCGATGGTATATGTGATATGCACAACATGTGTTTCCTCTTAAAGGTTAAGCAGGTTATATCTTCGCCTTATGTTTTATGATTTCTTTATGATATTAGTATTATTCATGTCTTACCTACTCGGTACAATTTTCGTACTGATGTCCTTTCTTTGGACGCTGTGTTCTTACCCACTGGTAGACAGGGAGATGGCTCAGATTCCTAGGAGCTACTCAGCAGATTTATAGGAGCACTCCATTATTCCGGAGGTGCCATTTTGATATATTATTTTGTGTATATATTTGGGCACGACGGGGTCCTGTCCCGTCTTTATGTCTAGTACGTTAGTAGAGGCTCATAGATACGTATGTGTGGGTAATTGATGCCTCATATTGATCACATTGTACATTTGTATATTGCTTTGTAGCCGTGAGGGCCTATATATACGCATATGTTGTCTTAGAGATTATATGTGTTCAGGGTGAGTATGATGACTAGCGTAATGAGTGGTGCTCGGTATTCAACTCCAGGTATCCATCATGGCCCCCTAGTCGGGCCGTGACACATGCGATCTTGGACTGTCACGCCGCTGCGATCACTGCCGCTACGCCGGGCATTCCTAGGCTTGAGTGAGCCGTACTCTCTAGTCCTCGCTCGAAAAAGATCATTTCCTTCCTTCGGGTGAAGAAGTTAATAAGTAAGGGGTGACTAGCTTATTTATCTCATGTTCGTGATACGATGGTTGCATCTCCACCCCTTGAGTCTATCCCTATTGTGAGCGAGTTCGCGGAGGCATTCTCATCGCATCTGCCGGGTATTCCACCCGATCGCGACATTGATTTCTGTATCGACGTGGATCCGGGCACTCGTCCTATTTCCATCCCACCATATCGGATGGCACCTGCTGAGTTGAGGGAACTTAAGGAGCAGTTATAGGATTTGTTAGGCAAGGGGTTCATTAGATCGAGCGTCTCCTCTTGGGGTACTCCTGTGTTATTTGCGAAGAAGAAAGATGGGACTATGAGGAGGTGTATTGATTACCGCCAGTTTAACAAGGTCACTATTTGGAGCAATTGCCCTATGCACCATTATTGATGACTTTGTTTGACCCGCGAGTGCTTCGGTGTTTTCGAAGATTGACTTGCGTTCCAGCTATCACTAGTTGAAGATCAGGGCGGAGGATATTTCGAAGACAGCATTTCGGATGAGATATGGCCACTATGAGTTGCTAGTGATGTCTTTTCGGCTTACCAATGCCCCGGCTGCATTTATGACCTTGATGAATGGCGTCTTTAGGCCATTTCTTGATTCTTTTGTGATCGTGTTCATTGATGACATCTTGATGTATTCCAAGAGTAGAGAGGAGCATGAGAGCCATCTTCGTTCTGTTCTTGGGTTTTTTAAGAAACATAGCCTGTTTGCTAAGTTTTCTAAATGTGAGTTCTGGTTGGAGTCTGTAGCATTCTTAGGCCATGTTGTGTCTAAGGATGGGGTTATGATTGATCCACTGAAGATTGAGGCTGTGAGGGGTTGGGCGAGGCCCACCGCAGTTACTAAGATTCGTAGTTTTATGGGTTTGGCCAGTTATTACCGTCGCTTTGTGAAGGGTTTTATTGCTATTGCTTCATCCTTGACCAGATTGACTCAGAAGGATGTTCTCTTCCAGTGGACGGACGATTGTGAGGAGAGCTTTTAAAAGCTCAAGCTCCTTTTGACTACAGCATCAATTTTAGCATTACCCATGGAGGGTAAGGATTTCACTGTCTATTGTGATGCCTCCCGTATGGGTTTGGGTGCAGTGTTGATGTAGGAAGGTAGAGTGATAGCTTATGCTTCCCATCAGTTGAAGGTTCATGAGAAGAATTGCCCTTTCATGAGAAGAATTGCCCTACCTATGATTTGGAGTTGTTAGTCGTGGTCTTGCTTTGAAGATTTGGAGGCATTATTTGTACGGTGTTCATTATGAGGTCTTCACCAATCACCGTAGCCTTCAGTATGTGTTTACCCAGAGAGATCTTAATTCCAGGCAGCGTCGATAGATGGAGCTCCTGAAGGATTATGACATTTCTATTCTGTATCATCCCGGGAAAGCCAATGTGATGGCTAATGCCTTGAGTCGCAAGGCAGTGAGTATGGGGATTTTATCTTGATTGATTGTTTCCAAGCGTTCGTTGGCCATGGAGGTTCAGACTCTGGCCAACAGTTTCGTTCATCATGATATTTCAGTCCCGGGCAGGATTTTGGCTTGTATAGAGGTGAGGTCGTCTTTATTGGATTGGATCAGGACTCATCAGTTTGAGAATGCTCAGTTGAGCAAGATTCGAGATAGAGTTTTGAGAGGTGAGGCCAAGGAGGCCGTGATTGATTCTGAGAATTAGAGGACGCGTGTGCAATCCTCGTGTTGGTGATTTGGTTCAGCTGATCTTATCTGAGGCTCATAGCTCTCACTATTCCATTCATCCGGGGGTGACTAAGATGTACCGTGATTTGAGACAGCACTATTGGTGGCGTCGGATGAAGAGAGATATAGTTGATTTTGTGGCTAAGTGTGGGAATTGTTAACAGGTTAAGTATGAGCACCAGTGACCTGGTGGAGTGCTTCAGAGGATGTCAATTCCCGAGTGGAAGTGGGAGAGGATTACCATGGACTTTGTTACGGGTCTTCCGAAGAGCCTTTGCAAGTTTGATTCTATTTGGGTGATAGTGGATCGGTTAACTAAGTCCGCTCACTTTGTTCCAATTCAGGTTTCTATCATACCGCGGAGAAGTTAGATAAGATGTATGTTCGAGATATTGTGAGATTGGATGGGGTCTCTATTTCTGTTGTATCTGATTGGGGTATTATTTTCACTTCCCATTTTTTGAGGGCGTTTCATGAGGAGTTGGGTACTCGATTGGATCTTAGTATAGCTTTTCATCCCCAGACCGATGGCCAGTCCGAGCGGACCATTTCGGTGCTCGATGACATGTTGAGAGTGTGTGTTATTTATTTTGGTGGTCATTGGGACCAACACTTACCCTTGGTAGAGTTTGCGTACAATAACAGTTATAATTCGAGTATTGGTATGACGCCTTTTGAGGCTTTGTATGGTAGGAGATGTAGATCTCCGATTGGTTGGTTTGATGGGTTCGAGGCTCGGCCTTGGAGTACAGATTGGTTGAAAGATTCTCGTGATAGAGTGCGAGTTTTTCAGGCCAAGCTTTTGACAGCTCAAAGTCGACAAAAGATGTATGCGGACCGGAAGGTCCGAGATTTGGAATTTTCTATTTATGACCAGCTTTTATTGAAGGTTTCAGCCATGAAGGGTGTTATGAGGTTCAGTAGGAGGGGCAAGTTGAGCCCAGGTATATTGGTCTGTTTGAGATTGTTGACCGTATAGGTGATGTAGCTTATGAGTTGGCATTGCCGCTAGGCTTGGCGGGAGTTCATCTTGTTTTTCATGTTTCGATGCTGAAGAAGTACCATGCCGATGGTACCTGCATTGTTTGTTGGGATTCTATATTGCTTGATTAGAATTCGATTTATGAGGAGGAACCTATCGCGATCTTGGATAGGCAGGTTCGAAAGCTGAGGTCAAAAGAGATTGCTTCTGTGAAGGTGCAATGGAAGCACCGTCCTATTGAAGAGGCTACTTGGGAGACCGAGTCCAACATGCATAGTCGATATCCCTAGTTGTTCACTGATTCAGGTATTTCCCCGCTTTCTTTCTTTTCTTCGCTCGAGGATAAGCGACGGTTCAATTGGTATCTGATGTAACGACTCGTTTGGTCATTATAGTCTTTTTGGCATTTTCGCCCTTTTACGAGCATTGATTAACTTATTTTTGACCCGAGGAGTTCGTTGGCATGCTTTCCGAGGTGTCTAGATCGGATTCGGAAAACTTTTGTGAAATATAGGCTTAAAGTGAAAAAGGATTGACCTAAAGTTGACTTTTGGGTAAACAGACCTTTTTCAAAATTTCATCAATTCTGAGAGGTCTGGATGGTTGTTTAGAACTTGTGTGTGTATTTGGTTCGGTTCTCAATGCCCTCGGATGCATTTTGGGACTTGGGTTGGGAAATTAGAATTAAGGCATCAGGAGTTGACTCGGTCAACGAGACCTCCGTTGGAAATTCTGAGGCCACGGATGCGTTCGTAGCGTGTTTTTATGTGCGTCTATGTGTATGGTATGTGAGCAGATGGCCTCGGAAACTAGTCGGAAAACCGGATCAATTGGTGAAACTTGGGTAAGTTCAGTGTCGCTAAAGCGGGTGACGGGCAGTTTATAAAATTAATGAAGTGTTAAAAGCCGTTAGACCCTCATTATTTCCCATTTCGAAATTTGACCTTTGGGGAACAGTTCTTGGAGATATTTTGGAGATATTCTTGGAGATAAATCTTGCTTATTCCTTTACTTTTCCTTTAATCATAATCATCCTAGATTTCCCCCTTCCCTTTTATAATCTCGTAGTGATGGAAGTTGGAAGAGGGTTTTGATGAACACTTTCTCTAGGCTTAGTAATGATAAATTGATGATGTTTATGTTAGATTTTGATGAATCTAAGCTTATTAATTCTATATCTTTCATTTCTAGTGTTGAATTTCAAAATCAAAGAGTAAACGTTTATATCCAATGTGGGGGTTTTGCTTGAAACCATGAATTAGGCTAATCCTTGACTTAAATCAGCAATTAGTGGTTGGGATATGATCACTGTTACACCCCGTACTTTCGGAAAAGCCCTTATAATATTTAAACGTGAGTATGTTAAACTATGGCTAAGTAAGACAACTTTCGAATATAAGGAGCTAAGCATTATTACGTATATTCTACGAGTAAAGGATGTATATAAGGAATACTCGAAGGCCTTATGATGAAGTGAGTGGAAGAAATTGAGTAGTATGACTTTGGAGAAAAGATGGGTAAGGTTTCGTATGATAATTTTGGTCCAACCCAAGGGAAGGATATCTCCTAGTATATGAGGAGTTTTGAAGTAAAAACAAAAACCTAAATTGAAGTTCGTGAAGTCTAGTTTCCAATGCAACAAACCGCATGTCAATCCAACATCGGAATAAAAAGTTATGAGCATTTTAATACGGACTACCAGGGCAGGGAGTAACCCTGCGTGAATGCGCCTGGGAGTGGCGCGAGCGCGCAGAGGAACATGCATCAACTCAGCGCGAATGCGCCCCAAGGTGGCGCGAACGAGTTGAGCAAATTTTGAGTCGGTGGAACCCGACTCTAGAACATTATATAAGGGGGCTTAACCCCTCATTTTTCATCAAAACACCCCAGAAATTCCCCCAAACTTTCTGGAAATTTTCCCCAACTTCCAATCACCAAATTTTAACGCGAATTAAGTACAATCTCTGGATTTAAGATCGGACAACGTGTAGTTGTGATTATAATATCGTATTGCGGTGAATCTTGGCTGGAATTCAAGGTGAATATTGAAGATATTGCTGTTCTAGCGGGAGTAAGGTATGAATCTTTCCCTATTGCTATTGATTTAGGCTTAATTACGGAGATAAAGCTGTTAAATAGTTGTATAATGAATTTGTTAGTTGAGAAATTGGATAAACATCGTGTGGGATGTTTTATGGAATACTTTGGTATTGATAATGATGTTGTTGGTGTCAGTGTTGTTGTTATTGTGTTGGTTGTTGCTATTGTGATTTCAGTCTAGGAATATAAACAGGGGAGATGCTGCCCGAATTTTTGCAGATTCTAAAGGGGATTAATTTAAGGGCTTGAGACAAGTATATAATGATAAGCCTAACAATAGTATGAATGGTTTTATATGTAGATTACGAGACTGGGAACGATTTTAAGTAGATTGCAAGACAGGAGGTAGGGTGGAAGGTCGGGAAGTGAGTTTCCAGGTATGTTAAAGTTGTTCTTTTCATTCATTTTGGCATGATCTATGACAAGTGCAAAACATAACGATATCCATAATGAATCTACTCCTAGATGTTGGAGTTCACGTTCTTATGTTGGTATTGGTGTTGTTCATATCCCGAGTTCCTTGACTTCATAATCCCGAAGGGGCATCCATAAGCTGTATGTTTCCATAATGGTGTCTGAATCCCGAAGGGGACGTTCATAAGGCTTCTTTGTTCATATGCATTTCATATTTGATTTTTAAGTCTCAAAGGAGATAAATGAAAGGGGGAAGAAGTTCCCATTTTGAACTAAAAGTTTCTCCGAAGGGAGTCTTTTGATGTTTTACAAAGATTATTATGCATTTGCACATTTATATATGTATCACATGTCTTATGGGAAAGAGGGAAAGGGCTAAGGCATTATGTACGCAAGCCACCTAATCAGCTGGTACACGATGATTATGATGCCCGAAGGGGGTGCTCGATGGGGCCATTATGCTATTATGCCCGAAGGGGCTGCGAGCAGGCCGAAGGCATGCATTATATACATATATACTCATGATGTATTAAAAGTTCATATGCACATACATGATTCGTAGTGTAGGTTACAGGTACAGATTGAGTCTGCTACTCCTTTATCATTCGAGTTGAGATATCTTTGTTTCGGCCCGGTTTACATACTCGGTACATTATCCGTACCGACCCCCTATCATTCCGGGGGAGGGGGGGGGGGCGTTCATGCCCGCGGTACGGATAGACGAGGGTTGACGATCCGGTTCGGTGGGACTTCCCCGGTTGCCGTTGCGCTCCCACTTGATCCGGAGCTATGGTCTATTTTGGGTATGCTATTTTCAGACGTTTACGCATGCATATCATATATGGGTATGGCGGGGCCCTGTCCCGTACTTTCTACAGCTTTCTGATCCGTTAGAGGTCTGTAGACAGTGTTACATAGTTGGTATGTGGTGTGGCGGCCTTATCGGCTCGTACTGTTCTGTTTAATATATCTGTATATGTGTATGCATATGGGCACCGATGGTTGGTAGATCTTAATGTTGTTCTGACATGAGTTTTATGGGCCACGCAGTTATTGAGTGATGTTCAGGCACGAGTATAAGGGTTCTTGGTCAGAAGTGGTCAGACACTCGTCAAGACTCTTCGGTTGGGCCATGACAGAAGTGGTATCAGAGCAGTTTCATCCTAGGGTTGTCTAGACCGTGTCTAGTAGAGTCTTGTTTATGAGTGTGTCGTACACCACACTTATAAGCAGGAGGCTGTAGGACATTTAGGATGTTGCCATTCTTTATATTCTAGATCGTGCGGTAGAGCTGTGAGAGAAGAAGTTCCTTTCTGATGATTTGTTTTGATTTTAGTGATGACTCGTAAGGAAACTACAGCTGCCTAGAAGGGTATGGGAGTGGTTGGTGAAGCGACTAGCAGTGTTCAGCAAGTTACTAGGGCGCAGGGCGAGTCCCAGAGTGATAGCCCATCTCAGACTTCGCATGCACCGCCGGCACACCGCCCCCCGGTGCCAGGTTCCTCGACCAGGATGCGTTGGGCCAAGATGTGCGGGATGCTGTACAGCTATTGACCAGGTTGGTAGCCACTCAGGCTCAACGGCAGGGACTTGGCATTGATCAGGTAGACCGATCTGGCAGTGCGAGGGTCAAGAATTTCCCGGGTTTAGATCCTTCGGAGTTCTTGGTGTTGAAGCAAAATATAGATCCCTAGGATTTCATTAATGGAATGCAACGGACTTTAAGGGTTATGCACGTTGATGAGGTTGAGTCAGTGGAGTTAGCTTCTTATAGGCTACGTGACATCGCAGTGCAGTGGTATCAGACATGGGAGCTATCTAGGGGATAGAATGCCCCTCCAGCCATATGGCGGGAGTTTTCGGATGCTTTTATTCGCCATTATTTACCACCAGAAGTTTGACCAGCCCGAGCAGAGAGGTTCTTGCATATTGAGCAGGGTAGCATGAGTGCTTGGGAGTATTGTGTGCACTTTGACTCTTTGGCCAGATATGCCCCAACTATGGTGGCTGATATGGAGGATCGAGTTCATCATTTGTGGCTAGTTTAGGGCAACACTTGATTGACGATTGTACGACGGCTGCGTTACAGCCGGGTATGGATATTTTCCGTATACAGGCATATGCACAGAATTTGGAGGACCATAAGCGTGAACGGAGCGCAGAGCGTGAGCATGACCGAGTCCATGGTAAGAGGGCTCGATCTTTAGATGTTGCTGGTGAATTTAGAGGAGGTCAGAGGCAACAGTATTTTAGATACCCAACTTATCCTATAGCAGTGCACCTCCACAGTTTCGAGGATCTCAGTACGATAGAGTTACTTATTCTGGACAAGGGCAGGATTCTTGTACTACAGGTTCACAGCGGCAGAGGGGCTTAGGATAGGAGATGCTACCTCCCCCGCGGTGTGCTATTTATGGTACGAACCACTCGGGACCGTGCCGTCGGGGTGTATGTTATACTTGTGCGAGCAGGCCGAAGGTATGCATTATATACATATATACTCATGATGTATTAAAAGTTCATATGCACATACATGATTCGTAGTGTTGGTTACAGGTACAGATTGAGTCTGCTACTCCTTTATCATTCGAGTTGAGATATACTGTTTCAGTTCCGCTTTATATACTCGGTACATTAACCGTGCGACTCCCTGTCATTACGGGAGGTGGGGGGGGGGGGGGGGCTGCGTTCATGCCTGCAGGTACAGATAGATAGGCAGACGATCCAGCTCGGTAGGACTTCCCCCTAGCTGTTGTCGGTGCGCTCCACTTGATCCAGAGCTACGGTCCATTTTGGGTATGCTATTTTCAGACGTTTATGCATGTATATCATTTATGGGTACGGCGGGGCCTTGTCCCGTCCTTTCTACAGCTTTCTGATCCGTTAGAGGTTTGTAGACAGTATTACGTAGTTGGTATGTGGTGTAGAGGCCTTGTCGGCCCGTACTGTTCTTTTCAGTATATATGTATATGTGTATGCATATGGGCACCGATGGTTGGTGGATCTTAATGTTGTTCTGACATGAGTTTTATGGGCCACCTAGTTATTTAGTGTTGTTTAGGCACGAGTATAGGGGTGCTTCGTCAGAAGTGGTCAGGCACTCGTCACGACTCAGTGATTAGGCCGTGACAATCACCTAGTACTTAATTTGGCATTTATCTTCTGAATTTCTCGTTTTACCCTTGTGGGCCCGTTTCCCCCAAATTCTTGAGTTGGAATTGACCTAAATTGAATAGTTGCAATATTAGTATCATTCTTCATGATTTATAATCTAGATTTCGATTATGCTTAGACTACTTTAGTTCTGAGGTTCAGCGGAAAGGCAAGGCAAATGAGTGAGTTGTTGGTGTTGCGGTTCGGCCATTCAGGTAGGTTATGGCTTACCTTTAGGGAGACTTCATATAGCGAAGCACATATTTAGATTATATTGTTGGAGATAGCATGTGAACCTTCGGGTATGAAGTCCGGTTGGATATTGCCTTAGGTTGGGCCCTGTTGAGTGTTTGGGACTAGCCACCCCGTTATATGTGATTTAATTGTTCTATTGTGCCGCCTTGATGCCATGAGTCGTTGGTAGATATTGGATTTTGGTTTTATCCTCTTGATTATGATATAGTTGGCATACCCACTGTTGGTATTTGTACTCGGATATATTGTTGGCGTGCCCACTATTGGTACTTGTGATTAGGTTATATTATTGGCATACCCACTGTTGGTATTTGTGATTCGGATATATTGTTGGCATACCCATAGTTGGTACTTGTGATATTAAGCATGATTATTGATGTGATTCATGAATTGCACGGACTCTCATTTTTTCGTGATACACTGTTGAGACATTGATGATATTTGGTGAAATATTTGATTAGCTGGACTCAATTTTACTTGAGTGACGTGAGATGTCCGATGTCCGATATTCATCCCAAAATCATTGATTGAGTGAAATTGATACTTGATAAAACTCTTTTACTTGAGTGACGTAAGATGGACGATGTCCGATGATTAATTCCGGAATCGTTCATTGCATGGATGATATCCAATGTTAATCCCGAAATCGTTGATAGTGCATGGACTCCGCAGGTCCCCCAGAGTGGTACCGGTGAGAATCCACCGTGGGCAAAGATTCGGGGTCCCGTCTGTCTGTTGGGAAATGATCTGGGACGGGTGGCACTTAGACTTCGTGAGTCACACTGGATTGTGCTACAGAGACGTCGATATTTTCGTCCGGAGTACATGTGTACACCGCATTTGCATGGCATTGCATTCATACACTATTGAAATGCATTGCATTATGGCTTGATTATGAGATTTTGGTGATGTACTTGTGATGTTGGACTTGGACTTGATATGTTCGGACTTGGCACAATTGGGATTAGATGCTTACTTAGGCAATGACGTGTACTTGGATTGATTACGTTTGGCTCTTATACTTGTTGGTTTATCTGAATTTGTTATTCGATTTTGTTAGCTATGCTTAGTCGGTCGATGATGCCTACCAGTACTGTTATTTTGTACTGACCTGCACTTGCTGTATTCCTTTATAAATACAGAGTATCAGGTCGGATCTACTTCCGTGACACATGGCTGATAGTCGCTTCAGCTCTATTCTCGAGTTTCTAGGGTGAGCATGGCCGTCCGCTGCCTTGAAGACTTTCTATCTTTATGTCGTATTTTATTCAGAGACATAGACATTTTATATATTAGTATTCCAGATTTGTATTATTCCCATTTAGATGCTCTTGTGTTATTCAGACTAGACCCTGGGGGTGTTGTTATTATTCCACACTATTCTACTACTTATATATCTATATAGTGAGACTTACGTATTTATTTCTATTCTGTTGCTTAATTTTATTCTTTTAAGTATTTATTCATTGTTGGGTTGAGGGTTCGCATACCGAGGTAGGAAGGTAAGTGCCCGCATGACTTAGGCAAAATAGGTCGTGACAGAGAGTTAAATTGGTTGAACAAACATGTGAACCTAGCCCTAGTACTGAGCTTGTACGTTCAAATGCTGAGCTCCAAGCTGAGAATGCTCGGTTGAAGGAGAAGGTGGATGAGCTTCGTGATAAGCTGATTAAAAATCAAAGAGATGCTAATGAGCAAGTGAATAACGTTCTGAAAGCCTTTGCTCATGCTCCCTGATTTCTCTCCTTATTCTGTCCTCCATATTCCAGTCCCTCAAGCTCCCCTTATTTTTTTCCTCAGTCTTCTCTGCCTATGACATGATGTTTTAACTTTTTAACTATCATATTTGTATTGTTTTGTAGCATCCCGTAAACTTGAGTTCGGTGTGTATATGTAAAACCTAGTATTAAGATGATCTTTTAGGTATATTAATCTATTCGGGATGAATTTGGGTGATAAGCAGTAGTTTTGAAGTCAAATCAAATAGTGATATTCGTAAGAGTTCTCAAACTCATCTAAGTTACGGTAGGTCTGACTTCTAAGCCAGTTTTATGAAAATACGCAAAGAATTTGGGAAAATTTTTTTCATGGAAGTTGTAGGTCTTTGAAATAACTTTCCAAAAGTAGGTCGCCCAGATCCAACGGAGCTCTGTACTAGGAGTTATGCCCATTT
This sequence comes from Lycium ferocissimum, assembly GCF_029784015.1. Taxonomy (NCBI): domain Eukaryota; kingdom Viridiplantae; phylum Streptophyta; class Magnoliopsida; order Solanales; family Solanaceae; genus Lycium; species Lycium ferocissimum. The sequence goes on from NC_081345.1 coordinate 73,456,810, forward strand.
TACTAAACATCATTAGTGTAGTGTAAAAATTAGGCGTGCGCGACGCTCTGGGAGTTTCCTTGGGCGGCGCCCCAGGCCAAATTTTCAGGAAACTCAAAATTTTGATGCCTTCAAAATAAATACACTCAGCGCATCGCCCTGGGCGACTCCACAGGCGACGCACCAAGCCAGTTTATGCCTGAAGCGATTTTTCCCGAATTTTATAAAGCCTAACTTTGTTATATTCATTCCCACTTCGTTTTGGCTTAATTTTTGAGAGGAAACAACCCTAGGGTTTCCCCAAAACATATAAGGTAAGTTCTTGATCAATTCCCATCATTACTTCATCAATCTGATATCAAATTAACCTTAGTTCATCTCTCCAAACCCTAGATTCTTGAAAACTCTAGAGAGGAGAAGAAGGGGCGTGTAGAACTTCGTCTAAAAGGTATGAACTTTGGTTTCCCTGATTTAATTAATGAATTTTAGGCTAATATAGATTATACTACGCGATTGGAATCCACTAATGATTCACATGAGGTTCAAGAACATGTTTGTAGGCTTAGAAAGCCCTAGTTTTCGAAACGTAAAGAAGTTCGTAGAAACGAATAAAGCTTTAATTCATCTAAATCCATTGTAGATTGATTGTTCAACCTTGGGAATTCTGTTTTGCTAGCTTTTAGCGGGATTTGAGGTATGTCTCTTTTAAAAACCTTCTTTTGATGTATGTCTCTTTTTAAAAATCCTTTTTGACTATAAAGGTGATTTGTATGTCTCTTTTTGAACATACTCTTTTGAAACGATTTGTGTGACTTTGGTTGTGGTTTGTGTGCGTGAGGGACAAGCCCACATTAAACCTTGTTTGTACTATATTATATATACGTATTCATAATTGTTTCCTCTTTATAGGATGATTGAAAATTTGAGATATAAACTTGTGGCATCCGAACGTGAATTACCCATATGGGATGTTTAAACTTGATAATTTAAGAGCTTGACTATCTCATGTGAATGCCCTATAATGGATTGCGTTGCACTTGACACTTGTTTAAAGAAGTGAACCTGGTTTTCTAACTGAAATGATTCAATGTACCCCTATAATGGGATGATGAACATAATCCAAAATGAGTAAATTGACGATCATTATATGACTTGTGATTCGGCTTCCATGCCATGATTTGGGATTTGGCTTCTATAACATTATGTGTGATTCGGTTAATATGCTATGATTGGTATCTTGTTTATGTTTGGGCCTGTATGAGCAAGCTGTGCCAGTCCAGAGGACGATTAGCCGTTATGGATCCTAATGCATTGATATGAGTATTGTTGTGTCAGTCCAGAGGACGATTGACCTCCGAGGCGTATAGCTCGGTGCATCTATTGCTGTAATAGTTTAAAGGACGATTAGCCTCCATTGCTTCCTAGACCGGAGTATCTATGGCTGTGCTAGTCCAGAGGATGATTAGCCTCCGTTGTTTCCTAGACCAGAGTATCTATGGCTATGTTAAACAAGAGGAAGATTAGCCTCCGTTGCTTCTTAGCCCGGGGTATCTATTTCTGTGCTAGTCTAGGGGACGATTAGCCTCCGTGGTTTCCTATTGCGAAGTATCGATTGATTGAGTAGCCTGTGAGTGGCTTATTTCGTATCTTTGCTTTCCTGTGAGTGGCTTCTTGATGATAATGAACTTGTTTGCCTATGTATGGCTTATTGATGATATTGGTCTCGAATCGAGAAAAGATATATACTTGTCTTGATGGTTTTCTATTGATGATTTTGGGTGGTACGATTGAACTTGTCTTTAATTTCAAATTATTCTATAGGAACTGTTTTCACTAATTATCATTGTGTTGTTTTGTTATGTTACTTATTGTCCCCGAGACACTCACTGAGTACCCAGTACTCAGGCATACCATTGTTGTTTTTTATGGTATGTTAGGTAACTAATAAGAGAAAAAAATACCATGTATAAGCTAAGTTATTATTTAAATTTCAATACTAATAATTTTATTTTCTTTGCAGGAAATACCATAAATTATTAATATATTAACAACTCATAAGTTAATGGAGCATGTGAGCAAAATGAAGAGGAAAAAAAGATTGTATCAACTGAACTTATTTGTTGGTGAAATACTATTGGCATACAACTACAATGGCCACTTGCTGAAATTTAAAAGAAATGTCCACATGAGCTCACGATAAAAATAGCTATGTATGTACCATATGTTTCTAAAAATAAAAAAAATAAAAACAAAAGAAAGACAAAACAAGAGAAAAGTCAAATGGTACTTGACAACTTGTTGTTTAAAGGATATGCGCTCAATTTCAAGGCAACCTGACAACTTGCCAAAAGAAGAAAAATAAATTGATTTACATGACATTGGAAGAATCTATAAATTGAACATGCTCAGCTGCTTGAAGGGCAATCACGAAGAGGATAGGAGAAAGTGCTAAAAATACATTGTTCTATTCCTTAGCATTTTCCTTAGTTTTTCAGTATTGGGAATTATTCTAGTTCCTGCTTTTAATTAAATAGCGAAATTATTCTTCTTGAATATTTCTTCTATTGTAATGACCCGTTTGGTCGTTATCGCTCTTTTGGTACTTTCGCCACTTTCGAGCATTGATTGACTCACTTTTGACCCGAGGTTGACTTTTGAGCAACCAGACCTTTTCCTGAGTTTCGTCAACTTCGAGAGGTTCAGATGATTGTTTAGAACCTGTATGTTGATTGGTTCAGTTCCCAATGCATTTTGGTGCATCTTGGGACTTTGGATGGAAAATGGAAAGTAGGCACCGGTGGTTGGCTCGGTCAACGATACCTTCGTTTTAAATTTTAAGACCACGAGTGCGTTCGTAACGTATTTTTGTATGGGTTTCGGTGGTCGGGTTGAGAGCAGATGGCCTCGGGAATAACTCAGAATTTCGATTGAGGACTTAGAAAATTTATGATAATCGATGTACGGTGCCCTCGCAACGGCGGCACGGCAGCCGCCCCGCTCAGCCGGCACCGCTATGGCGGTGTGATGGCCGCTGGGGCTATCATGAGTGAAACAGGCTTCACCGTTGCAGCGGTGTCCCGGCCGCCGTAGCGGCACTCCCTCCGCCGTGGCAGTCACGGGCAGTGATATTTTATTTAATGTGACTTAAATAAGTCTTAGACCCTCATTATATCATATCTCGATATTGGAGCTTAGGAAAGCTGTTCTTGGAGACAAATTGAGGAGATTCTTCGAGGTAAAACTTTGTTCAATCCTTTACTCTTCCTTAATCACAATCATCTTAAAATTTCCCCTTCCTTTTTACAATCCCGTAGAGTTGGAATTTGAAGGAGGGTTTTGAAAGATTTTTCCTTAGGGTCCTATATGATAAATTGATGATGTTGATGATAAAACTTGATGAATCTAAGCTTATCAAGCTTAGTAATCATATATCTTTCACTTTTAACGTTGAATTTCGAATTTGAAGAATTAGGGTTCATCCCCTATTTGGGGGTTTTTATTAGAAATCAGATTTGGGACAATTCTTGAGTTAAATCAATAATTAATGGTTGGGTTGTGATCATCTAGGACTCAATTTGGTATTTTGCCTCCGAAATTTTCGTTTCGCCCTTGTGGGCCCGTTTCCCTAATTTCTAGGATTTAAATGGACCTAATTGACATCATAGTAATATTAGTATCATTCTTCATGATTTCTAACTTGGAATTCAATTATGCTTAGACTACTTTGGTTCTGAGCTTCAGAGGAAGGGCAAGGCGATCGAGTGACTTATTGGTGTTACGGTTCGGCAGTCCAGGTAGGTTATAATTTACCTTTGGTAAGACTTCGTATAGTGAATCACATAACAGATTATAATGTCGAAGACAACATGTGAACCTTTGGGTGTGGAGTTGGGATGGATATTGCCTTAGGTTGGGCCCTGATGTGTGTTGGGACTAGCCACCCCGTTATGCGTGTCAATTGTTCAATTGTGTTGGCTTGATGCCATGTGTAGTTGGTAGATATAGAATTCTACTCGTTGTCCTGATTTGGAATAGGATTAACATACCCGTTTTTGGTACTTGTACTTGATATATTATTGGTGTACCCACTGTTAGTACTTGAGCTATTGATATATGTTGGCATACCCACTGTTGGTATTGTGATGTGATATGTTGTTGGCATAACCGTTGTGGTTTTGGTGATATTGAACTTGACTGTTGGTGATTGACATATGCATTGCACGCATTCTCTTATATTTATCATGCATGGCCAATATCCGATGATGATCCGGTATCGTTGATTGAGCGAAACTGATATTTGATAAACTCTTTTACTTGAGTAATTGTGAAAAAGGCCGATGTCCGAAGATCCATTCCGGAATCGTTGTTTATATGAAACTGACACTTGATAAACTCTTTTACTTGAGTGATTGTGAGGAGGCCGACGTCCGAGGTTCAATTCCTGAATCATTGATTTATGAAACTAATATTTGACAACTCTTTTGAGTGATTGTGAGGAAGCCGATGTCTGATGTTTATATTCGGGCATCGTTGTTGCATGGCCGATTCCAATGTTATTTCGGGAACGATTGTAGTGCATGGGCTTCGCGAGTCCCCCAGAGTGGTGCCGGTGAGACTCCCCCTGTGAGAAATTAGCCAGGGACCCGTCTGTCTGTTCAGCAAAGATCCGGGACGGGTGTCACTTAGACTTCGCGAGTCACACTGGGTTGTGCTCCCAAGACGTCGATATTTTCATCCGGAGTGCATGTGTACACCTCATTTGCATAGCATAACATGTCATGGCATCACATTCATACCATTATTACACTGTATTGCATTATGACTTGAGTGAGACGTCATGATGACTGTATTGTGACGATTGTGTTGTTGATGATTGGACTGTGATGATTCTATTGTGATGATTGTTTCAGGATCGGATAAACTCAGACTTATTATATTGGGGTTAGATAGTTACATAGGTGTTGATGGATACTCGGTTACGATTATATTGTTTCATGCGTGAATGGTTTACTTGTTTATCTGCGTTATTTTCTGAATTGTGTTAACTATGCTTAGTCAGCCTATGATGCCTACCAATACTATTATTTGTACTGACCTACACTTGCTGTATTCTTTTATGAATGCAGAGTATCGACGGATCTACTTTCTCGACTCGTGGGCGATCGACTCCTCGCTTCTACTTGAGTTTTCCAGGGTGAGCATGGCGTCCGCTGACCTTGAAGACTCTTCTATTGCTTATGTCTTACTTTTCTTTCAGGACATGATTTGAGACTATTTATGTATCATTATTCAGACCTTAGTATTCGAATTTAGGTGCTCTTGTATGACCAGACCAGATCTTATAGGTGGATTCATTTACTTCCACACGTATCTATATTATATTATATTATATTGTGAGACTCATGTCATTTTACTTCTTCAGCGATTATTTTATTGATTGTGAACGTTGAGTTAAGGGTTCGCCTACCGAGATGGGAAAGGTAGGTGCTCGCATGACCTAGGTGCGAAATGGGTCGTGACATCTATTTTCTTATTTAATGGACATCAATATTTCCGTTGGTTGTACTAACTCCAATATGGAGTGACTTTTTTTTTTGTTGGGAAAATGACGGATCTTGATATTTCTATATAATAGTAGATATTATTCCTCAATTTCACATGTTTGAGCGGAAGCTTTCTATTTAACTTTTATATGCTTTACAGTTAGATGTTATTTTATTTGTTAACGTTTATCTAATTTATACTACTAATTAACTTGTTACTAATTCTGTAATCGAGAGAGGCGGAAGAAGTAACATAGTTAATTGTTGTATTGATAGATGTTAACATTTATTTAGTGACATCTATCTCTTTTATGTCATAATTAATTTTACACTTATTTGTAATCGAGAGAGGCGGATAGTGTATTAATTAGTTATAGCAAGTAAGGTAACCGAAAGGGACTTACTATAAAGAGCATGTTTCAGTTCAAGCGTATATTTCTGGTGCTTTAATATTACTATTTTGATAATTAATTTGTGTAACGGAGAGGAGTGCAATTAATTCTTCAACTTAAGTAATAATATATAAATGTAATGGTGAGAGGCATTTATACATTTATGAGAAATAGAAATTGAAGATTAAATAATTTACTTTATAATAGAAATATCAAGTAAAGTCAGGATCCCAACACCTTTTATTATATTTGTGAAAAACCAAAATATATCTCATTGCTCTATTTGCGTATTTTTAGTTAATTAACTCACAACTCAACGCTTTCTGGGTTTCTCAACCAGCAATTAAAACAAGAAATGTCTGTAGAATAGATAAACCAATCTCTGTAGGTTCGACATCTTTCTATACTATTATTTGATAGAGTACGAGTTAAAATATATATACGCTAGAGACTTGTCAAATTTCTGGCGCCGATGCCGGGGATTGACAAAGTCTACTACAGATTAATTGTTTTACTACTAATTTGAGAACCGTTTGCCTTTTATTATTATTTTAACTTTTAAGAAGAAAAAAAAACTTCAGGAAGTGTATGACCCGTTCCTCTTCAAGAGGACTAGTTAAATACGATCCTGAAATTGAAAAATCCTTAAGAATATTACGAAAAGGATAATCTCAAATTCCTTCACTGAAAGACATGGAGAACAATGAAAACAACCCACCTCCACCACATCAAGTGGAAGAACAATTTGATGAGCACGATGACGTGATAGGATGCTTAGAGATTACGCAAGGCCAGATCATTTTGAAGGAGAGTCAAGCGTAAGGAGACCACCAGTAGCGGCAAATAACTTTGAAATCCGCACAGGCTTGATTCAGACCATCCAAAATTCATGCCAATTTACGGGTGATTTAAGTGAAGATCCTCATTCACACCTAATTGATTTTCTTGAATTAGTTGAAACTTGCAGGTACAATGGAGTCACAACAGATGCTATCAGGTTGCGAATTTTTCCCTTTTCAAAAAAAGGAGAAGCCAAGACATGGTTGCAAGCTTACGAAGAGGTTCTATTACTACATGGGACCAAATGACCGAAAAGTTCCTTAACAAGTATTTTTCACTTGCCAAAACAATTAAAATGAAACAAGAAATCAATAATTTTATGCAGATAGATACTGAATCTGTATACCAGGCATGGGAAAGATTAGACTCAATGTTAAGAAAATGCCCACATCATGGTATCTAAGATTCTGATATTTTATATATTTTTTATCATGGTCTTAAACCCTCTGCTAGAAACATAATTGATGCAGCATCAGGAGGATCCATAATGGGAAAAACCACTACTGAAGCCACACAATTACTGAATGAAATTTCAGAAAATGCTATTCAATGGCCTTCAGACAGAATGATTATCAAGAAAGCAACAACAGTGAATAAAGTTGAAGCTTTAAATTCATTGACACAACAAACTGCCGCTCTCACACAAAAAGTCGAGGCTATTCAGGTAAATGCTCACTCACCATCTCAACTTGAGAATTGTGATGTCTGTGGAGGTAATCACCCCAATCACGAATGCCAACCTTCAATGCAAAATGAGGAACAGGTAAGTGCTATTGGTTATAGAAACAATTACTCATTTGGTAGTCACATGGCACAAAAACATCCGGGATTTCAATGGGGTAATCCTAATGGTGCTGAAAATCCTCAACGATTTTTTAATCAAAAGCAGCAGGTCCAGGCACCACCTGGTTTCCAAAATCAAAGTAGAGGGTAACAAAACTTTCAACAATTTCAACAACAGCCCCAAATAAATCATCAATCAGGCCTCGAAGACTTGTTATATAAACACTTCAAGAATACTGATGACCAGATACAAAAACACATTAGGGCTACCGATGAGAGGGTCGAAAGTCAACAATCAGCCATCAAGAACTTAGAGATCCAGGTAAGACAAATAGCAACCCTCATGTAAGGACAAATTCAAGGTGCTCTACCAAGCAATACCGAGAAGAATCCAAGGGAGCACCTCAAACCCATTGCCCTACGATCAGGTAAAGCTCTTGATGATCCATATGCGGATCGACAAGGAACTCCATGAGAGGAATAACAGGTAAATGAAAGCGAGAATAAAGAGGAACCTAAGCTTCCAAGTGAACAAAGAGAAAAAGAAAATGAATTCATTAGAAACCCTCATTCTGTACCTCTCCCCTTTCCCCAAAAGATGAAATGAGAAAAACTTGACAAACAGTTCTCAAAGTTTCTGAAAATTTTAAAACAGCTTTACATTAATATACCTTTCACAGAGGCTTTGACACAAATGCCTTCTTATGCTAAATTTCTTAAAGATATTTTGTCAAGTAAAAGAAAATTGGAAGAAGTTTCTGTTGTTAAGCTTGCAGAAAAATATAGCGCTATACTTCAAAATAAGCTACCACAAAAACTTGGTGATCCAGGAAGTTTTACAATTCCTTGCACTCTGGGAGGTGCTCATTTTGAAAAAGCATTATGTGATTCGGGTGCATCAATAAATCGAATGGCTTTTTCAATTTTTAGGAAATTAGAACTTGGTGAAATGAAAGATACTGGTGTGTCTCTTCAATTGGCGGATCAAAGTACTAAAAGATCGAAAGGAATAATTGAAAATTTTCTCGTAAGAGTTGACAAATTTATATTCCCAGCAGATTTTATAGTACTTGACATAGAATAAAATACTGAGGTGCCATTAATTTTAGGTAGACCATTTCTTGCTACAGGTAGAGCAATTATTGATGTCCATCAAGGACAATTGATACTGTGAGTTGATGTGGAAAGAGTAATTTTTGACATGCAAAAAATAATGAAATTTCCCGAGGATGAGTCATCATCTTCGTGTTTTCAAATTGGTCTGCTAAATGATCTTGCAGATGAATACAAAGATGATCAGTTGATTACTGATTCATTGGAAAGATGTTTATCCAAATCAGGTTCGACAAGTGATGATGACCCCATAATAAAAGAAGAAGCTGAAACACTTGAAAAAGATTCAGAAAATGAGGAAGTCTCACCAGAAGAAGTTCAACCAAAAATTGAACTCAAAACTCTTCCTTCTCATTTGAAACATGTTTTTCTTGAATCTCAATTTTTTCCAGTAATCATTTCATCTTCTTTAACTACAGAACAAGAAAGCAGATTAATTGGAGTGTTGAAAGAACACAAAAGGGCTTTAGGGTGGACTATAGATGACATTAACGGAATCAGTCCAGTTATTTGCATACATAGAATTCTCATGGAGGATAATTACAAGCCAATAGCCCAACCTAAAGGAGATTGAACCCAGCAATGCAAGAAGTTGTCATGAAAGAAGTGGTGAAACTTCTAGCAGCAGGTATCATTTACCCGATATCTGATAGCCCTTGGGTAAGTCCCGTGCAGGTAGTTCCAAAGAAAGGAGGTATGACATTAGTGAAAAATGAAAATAATGAACTCATACCTACCAAAACAGTTACAGGATGGAGTGTCTGTATGGATTACAGACGACTTAATGAAGCCATAAGAAAAGACCATTTTCCTCAGCCTTTTATTGACCAAATGCTTAAGAGAGTTGCAGGTCATGGTTTTTATTGTTTTCTTGATGGATATTCCGGATACAATCAAATATCAATTGCTCCAGAAGATCAGGATAAGGCCATATTCACATGCCCCCAAGGTACGTATGCTTACCGAAAAATGCCATTTGGACTTTGTAACGCTCCTGCTACATTCTAGCATTGCATGTCGGCAATTTTTTCAGACATGACTAAAAAATTCCTTGAAATTTTTATGGATGATTTCACACTTTTTGGTAAGACATTTGAAGATTGTCTCTATCATTTAACTTTGGTGCTTAAAAGATATGAAGAGACAAATCTAGTTCTTAACTGGGAAAAATGTCATTTTATGGTAATAGAGAGAATTTTTTTAGGACATAAAATCACTGCTAAAGGGATAGAAGTGGATAAGGCAGAAATTGATCTTATAGAAGGATTACCCCCTCCTACTACTGTTAAAGCCATTAGAAGTTTCTTAAGGCATGCAGGTTTTTACAGAAAGTTTATAAAAGATTTTTCAAAAATTTCAAAACCTCTGACTAACCTTCTGATGAAAGATGTGAAGTTTGAATTTTCAGATGTTTGCAGAAAAGCTTTTGAGATCCTTAAAGAAAAATTGACCAATGCCCCAATTGTTGTTTCTCCTGATTGGAGCCAACCATTTGAAATAATGTGTGATGTGAGTGACACAGCTGTTGGAGCCGTATTGGGACAAAAGAAGGACAAGATTTTCAGGCCTATCTACTACGCTAGTAGAACGCTCAATGAAGCTCAAAGAAATTATGCCACAACTGAGAAAGAACTACTAGCGATAGTATTTGTGTTTGACAAATTCCATTCCTATTTGATAGGAACAAAAGTTACAGTATTCACTGATCATGCAGTTTAAAGTATCTCTTAACAAAGAAATATGCCAAACCTAGATTGTTAAGATGGATACTCCTTTTACAGGAATTTGATCTTGAAATAAAAGACAGAAAAGGATCAGAAAATCAAGTAGCTGATCATTTTTCATGTCTGGAAAACCCTCCTACTGAAATATCCGATATCAAGGAGGAATTTCCCGATGAACATAGCTATGCAATCACAAAGAATTGTAACCCAACCACCTTGATTTGCTGACATCGCCAATTATCTAGCTGGAGGATGGATCCCAAAAGATTTTTCTTATGAACAAAGAAAAAAGATGAAAAAAGATGCAAGACATTACTACTGGGAAGATCCTTACCGTTTAAATTTTGTGTAGATGAAATAATCAGAAGATGTGTACTAGAGACCGAAATGAAAACATCTTAAGTCATTGCCACGATGGAGTAGTAGGAAGACATTATGGAGGGAGAAAAACCGCCGCAAAAGTACTTGAAGTTGGCTTTTTCTGGCTTACTCTGTTCAAGGACGCAAAAAATTATGTTGCTACTTGCGACAAATGCCAAAGAAGCGGTAACATTTCAAAATGAGACGAGATGCCTCTTAACCCTATTCTGGTATGTGAAATATTTGATGTGTGGGGAATTGACTTTATGGGTCCTTTCCCTCCTTCAAATGGCTGCGAATATATTTTAGTGGCTGTTGATTATGTTTCAAGGTGGATAGAAGCAATTGCTACCAGAACAAATGATGCTCGTGTTGTTTGTACTTTTCTCAAGAAAAATATTTTTTCTAGATTTGGAACTCTACGAGTTATCATAAGTGATCTGGGAACTCATTTTATAAATAGACAATTAGCTAGTTTGTTGTCAAGAGATGGTGTAACTCATAAAACGAGGACTCCATATCATGCTCAAACAAGCGGCCAAGTAGAATTATCTAACAGAGAGTTGAAAAGAATTTTAGTAAAAACTGTTGGTTCCTCTCATAAAGATTGGTCTTTAAAATTAGATGATGTTTTGTGGGCATACAGAATTGCTTTCAAAACTCTCATAGGCACATCTCCTTATAGACTTATTTTTGGAAAATCTTGTTATTTACCTGTGGAATTGGAACATAAAGCCTATTGGGCTATAAAATTGTTGAATCTAAATTTTCCAGATGCAGGTAAAAGTTGTTTGTTGTAGCTTGATGAATTGGAGGAATTCAGACTTGAAGCATATGAAAATGCTAAATTGTACAAATAAAAAACAAAGAGATGGCATGATAATTTCATTCGCCATAAAGATTTTAACGTTGGAGATCAAGTCCTATTGTACAATAGTCGGTTGAGATTATTCCTAGAAAAATTTAAGTCGCATTGGACCGGACCGTATATCGTAATAGAAGTAACCCCTTATGGTGCAATCGAAATAAAAAATAAGGATGGGGAAGAAAAAGTTCAAACTGAACGGTCATCGTTTGAAGCCTTACGCCACCAGAATCTTCGAAAACATGCTTCAACAATTCTTTTAACTTAAATATCTATACAAATATTATATATATATATATATATATATATATATATATATATATATATATATATATACATTTTGTTTTTGTTTTTCTCTATTTGTATGCATATGCTGTAATGAATTACATACATCACATATAATTTATACTTAAGTCTATAACAAAATGAAGGGAAAAAAAATAGAAAAGAAAAAGTGGGGTAATGTATTAAATTAACTACATATGTTAACTTCTAATATTTTAGTAGTTGAGAGAGTGCATGTGTGTGTGTAGGTACTTCTATGTGGAAGTCTAGTAATTTTTTTTTTTTTTTTATAAAATAATTTCCAATGGTAAAATATTTAGCCATACTTTAATGTACACACATTACATATAAATATGTCAATATATATGATAAGTACCTATGTACAATCTTAACATATATATAAAAGTTATCCTACTCAGAAAAAATAAAAATAAAAGTGTTAACAATTTTATAAAACCGCTGGGAAATATGACAAGGCCAATTTATCTTATATAATACTAATAAAGTACTCTCTTTACTTACGTGCAGGGAATAGAAGAGGACGGTGATGTGACCTTACTTGGGAAAAAATTGGAAAACAAGGCAGGGAGTTGCCAATAACACAAAAAAGGAAAAATGTTACTTAGAGGCAATACCATTGTATTCAATATAATAGTAGCAAAAGCAAATCTGTAAAAGAAAAACCACCGCTTCAACGTAATGCCAAGGAAAGAATTTATCCAAGCCTACTGACAAAGCTTTGATGTGACCCAAGATGAAGAAAATGTTAAGGTCCCACAACATGACTCCTCACAAAATGACACCCCACAGAATGAGTTAGCCCACTTAGACACAAGTAATTTTATCTCAACTGACGCGGCAGATTGGGCCCCTTACAAAGTTACGTTGTAAGCTTATTGATGAAAGAGGCGTTGATTTTGCTCTGCATGATGGTCCATAATTCAAGCACGTACTTGACACGATTGAACTTTTGCGTTGGAAAGAGTTTGCTAAAAATCCTGGAGAGGCAATATTAATTTTATTTTGGGAATTTTACGCGAACATAAACTTAAAGAATCTCTGCTCAAAAGTTCGAGGTAAGACCATAGTTTTTACTCCTGAAGAAATTAACAAAGTATATGACACTCCGGATTTGGACGATCAGGTTTTTCGGGGGTTATCACAAGAAACAAATTGGGATTTATTTACCCCACCAATTTGCCCGAATGGGATCGATTGGCACTATGACGATCATGGAAGGAGAGATTGGTTTCCTGCCAGGAATCTCAGCATACCAGCCAAAATTTGGATGTTATTTCTGAATGATCGGCTAAAACCAGAACGAAACACTACTGCAATAAAAGTGGACAGAGCAGCATGGTTATATGCAATTGAAAACCATTTCGCCATTAATGTCGGGCCAGTTATTTGTGAAAATATCAAACATTGCCGAACAAACCGAGCAGTAAGATCTTTTTACCATGGGTCAACTATCACCAGGTTGATTTGTCATTTTGGATTACAACCATCTCATACGTTGGGATTTCTCCATCCCTCCAACATTGGGATAGCGAGCCTTAATCAATTAGGACCATGCATTGGACCTGCAACTGAGCACTTACAAGGACCGGCGAGAGTACGAAAATAAAAATATGGATATCCAATGATATTTGAAGATTTCCATAGGATAGAAAGCAAGATTGACACTCTTCTTACGCATCAAAATTTAATGCGTGAAGAAATCACTGCCCTTAAAACTCATTTTGTGTATCCCATGGGGAATGTAAAGAATGAGATAGGTTCTAGTTCGCAAACACCAAATGTTCCCATTGACTGTACCCCGCTAGCATTTCAAGGTATGGATTTTCAATTTCCTAATACAGGTCAGCAGCAACAAAGTCAGAACCAGAATATTGAAAAGGAGCAACTTTATTTTCAAAGAACTTTGGCACCTATGGCACCATTGCGACTTGGTCTCCATGATTTTGACACGAAATTGGGAACCATGCAGTTCATGGGATTTGGAGATCCATCGTTTGCTGTTGGTGGGGATGTTAATATGCAACCCGATTATGTGACAGGTGAAAGTGTGAGCAGTAGTGGGCATGACGGTGAAACTTCTAATTGTCAGGATTTGTACTAGATTTTTCGTGGTTTTCAAGATAGCCGTAATGTGGACAACAATGAATAGTGAAATATTGGCCCCAACTTGAGTTTTACATAGAGGACTATGTAAGATTTAAGTGTGGGGGAGGTAACACCTCTTTTGCTTAAATCCCAGTTTATATACAATAGAAATTATCGGACAGTTGTGGTTTTTTTTTTTTTTTAGTTCATTGTGAAATATAGTTGGTGTACTAGTAAAATAGTAATAATATATTAATATAATAATATATATATATATGTGTGTGTGTGTGTGTGTGTGTGTGTGTGTGTGTAGTTTTTCTTCTAGTCCGCTTAATATTATTATAAATGCATAATATGTTTCATTATAGTATAATGATGCAAAGTAACTGTTATTACTTAATTGTGCATAAATCTAGTTTTCTTTTATCTATGTTTGGTGCAAATACTTCTTGCTCAAAACATCAATATATATATAAATGTGATGTTTAGGTAAGACGAATTTAATTAAGTATCATTCTGGAATTGTATGACTATCTTTTCAAATTCATTTTTGCTTCTGGTAATTGAAATTATAATGTTCACTGCTCCCAAGTGGTTTGTGTGGTTAGCGTATTTTACCTAGTACTCATGCTTATTTGGAAATCTAGAACTTGACTTGAATGTGATTTGAGGCGAAATTCTAGGTAGATTTTGAGTTGAAAAATGAAAGTAGGTCTTCCTTATTAAATCATGGCCTAAATTGACCTACCTTGATGATTTTTATCCCTAGCTATCCCCGTTGAGACTAAAGGAATTATCCCTTATTTGTTGGTCGCGGAACGCTAACCCTTAGCGTTTTTGTTGTTACAACTTTTAATTTGTTCACCCTATTTCATTTTAGGCACTTCGAGAGTGATTTAAATGCAGAAAATTAAGTGCCAATGGTAGGAAAAAAAAATAGGTGAAAGAACAATTGATTAATATTGTTTATCTTTTGAGACATTGTCCTGAAAACTGAAATAAAATTGTTGAAATTTAAAAAAAAAAAAAAAGATCAAAAAGAGACGTTGGAAACTTCTTTTTTTTTTTAAAAGGGGAAATAAGAAAGAATATGTCAAGGTTGAAAAAAAAAAAACAGAGATGCAGAAGAGATTGATTGTTTAAATGAAAATGGGAGGCAAATGTGCTTAAGCGAGAAAATAATGTGTAGTGCCTAAAGGGAATTCGAGTCACTATTATCCGTATGTATCCTACCTGTTCCTAAGCCTAAAATACAACCTTTTAAAAGCCCTACATCATCTCAACTCAAAGACTCCTACATTAGTGGAGAACTACATGATAGTCAAGCTTATGGTTATTTCCGGTAACATGAGATACTTCTTTGTTGAGAGCGAGTGCATTTTTCTCTACATATGCCCCCTTTTTTTTTATTTATTGTTTTGTTCTATAATAGATACATTTTGTGACATATGGGCATCTCTCTTCATTTGGTGAGACACACTTGGGAATAGAAAATATTATTATTTCAGCTCTTAATAAGTGAATATGAGTGCGGTTAAAGGTTGTTTGTATTCAAGATTTGATCTTAGTTGATTCTTCTTTACCGAAAAGACTCATTATTTGTCACGACCCGACTAGGGGCCATGATGGGTACCCGGGGCTAACCACCGAGCACCGCTCGTACCATCACCCATCGTACTCATCAAGCGTTCATTCATTAATCTTATACTCAAGTCATAGGAAAAACTATTTTCACTTCGAAACATAATTACCTTTATATACATAAGCCCATCGGCTATCAAAATAATGTACATATAATAAGGACATCGTGAGACCATACTACCCACACATGTGTATCTACGAGCCTCTACTAAAGTACTAGACATATGGACGGGACAGGACCTCGTTATGCCCCAAAACATATATATACACAAAAGAATAAATCAATGGCGACTCTAGGAATAATGGGGTGCTCTCAAAATAGCTCTCCTATGAGTCCGGATCACCTCCCCGTCTACTTGTGGCATGAACACAAAATCCAAAGAAAACGGACGTCTGTACGAACATTGTAGTGAGTATGTACGGTATGAATGAAATGAACATAATAGAGATATCATAAGACATAAGATGAAGATATAACCTACATAACTTTTTAAGGTGGATACATTTCATACATATATCGTATATAATCACAGCACATGTATCATCATAGCGCATACATCATCGTATCATATATATATATATATATATATATATATATATATATATATATATATATATAATCATTGTTAACCCTAGGCCCGGTAACCATCATATGCCGCCCACTAGTGGTGTCATGCCCGACCCTCTAGGCTCGGTGTAAACATAGCAGCCCGTCTTAGCGGTGACATGCCTGGCCATTTAGCCACGGTGGAATCGCATGCAGCCCGCCTTCGTGGTGACATGCCCGGCCATTTAGGCACGGTGGAATCGCATCTTCATATATCCATCGTAAACTTAACATTATCATACATTGCATAGGCATATCATAAGCTTAGCATCATTATACATTTATCATCAAAACATACATTAGAACTTAAAGGCAACTATGGCTATGTCGGGGTGACATAAGGTCGTGAACCCCGATTGCATTATGGAGTGATCATAATCATTATGTCTCACCTTGAGGGGACTAACATTTTAAGGTGAGTGTACACAAGAAAAGCATCAATGGAACCATATTTAGGATCATTAACCTCATGGACATCGTACCTCACTTTAAGATTCTTTGTAATTAAACTCCTCATCATTATTATCATGCTCGTATCGTATCTCTTTTCTTTACCTTATGATATATAACTCTTTATAACCATGGACTCATAGTTTCCTTTATTTAGGAAGATCATGGGAAAATAGGAGGATTCATGCCATAGGAGTCATGCCATAGAAGGAAAGGATTAGCCTCACATACCTCTTTCGTTTAGCTATTCTATCGTTTGATCGTTCTCCTTCGATGCTCGCGTTTCTACCTTCAAGAAAGTTCGTATTAACATTAGCTAATCGATTATAAGAACATGCTTACTAAAGCTAGAGAAAATTGGGCAGAATTTCCTTTGTTTATACAACTTTCCCCATATTCCATATCAACTCCCAAACATCCATAACAACATTCACAATATTATAAGAAACAATCATCATTCATCTACATCATCCACATTTCACAATTTCACTTCAATTCCTCCATAATCGTGGTCATAGTTCACTATTGCGTTTCCTCACATATAATACTTATCCCATATTCTAAATGTCACTTATAGTATACTTACAATCACAACATATCAATATTCATGACTCATTCCAAACTACTACTCAAAATCTCATTATTCCTATCTTTGTGACTCATTTTCTATCTCCTTCCGTAATCTAAGTCTTTCAACCTCTCATTACCTTAAACAACATGAAAAGATCATAAAACTTACCTTAGATAGTGTAGGAATAAGCCTTGAGTGGAAATACTTCTCTTGCACCAAAACCCTAGTTCACTTCCAATGAGATTCCTTGTCTTGGATGAACCCTAATAAGTTTCTTGCACTTAGTTCTCTTGGTTTGATGGAGTTGATCTTTGTTTAGTCTTGATTTAGTGTTGAAGAAATGTGTAGAACACTCTATAAGCCTTGAGAGAGATGGAGAAGTGTGGAAAATGAAATTAGTGAAGTGGGATCACATTTATATAATTCAACTTAACTCAGCCCGTTAGGACTTCCACGGACGCTTATACGGTCCGTATAATATTGCACGGCCCGTATAAGTGGTCTTGGTTCACCACCAGGCAAACATCATCTCTACTGGGTGTTATACGGACCCTTATACGGACCGTATAATGTTATACGGACCGTATAAGTCGGTCGTATAACCCCATTTCCCTGAAATGATCTCCATCGTTCGTTTGATCTCCAATCCTTATGGAACCTTCTTGACACTTGTTTAACATCTCTTTAACAATATAAGGGACATTATAACTCTTCTCCCAGACATCATTAAATCATCGCTAACTTATCACTTGTAAATCCTTGCCCGACACGTAACGTATACCTTGCCTTTCTTAGCAAACTTTTCTCTTACTTCGAATGCCTTTGAAATCTCAATTATGATCATCAAGTGCTATTTCTTACTTATCGAAACATAGTATACTTTGTGCCCTTCGCTAGTCTATTCACTATACATGAATGGAAAATTTTCGGGGTGTAACATTCTTCCCCCCTTTTGGAACATTCGTCCTCGAATGTTAAGCACTCGGGAATTCTACGAAAATTTCGCCAGAGTTTCCCCTATAATATGGAACTACCATCCTATCACAACAACCCACAATAACATTGCCTCATAGGGGGACACAACACATTAGAGATATAAGTTGGCCACACACGGCCCATATGCATAAAAGAAAACATACATACCTCATAATCTCGATGTTTCATCTTGAACCTCTTCTGGGGGCTGAAATAAGTGCGGGTATTTGGATTTCATACTCTATTCTACTTCCCAAGTCATTTCTTCTCGGTTGTTATTTCGCCATAAGACTTTAACTGAGGCTACTTCCTTATTTTGAAGTCTCCGCACTTGCCTGTCTAATATAGCAAAGGGCACTTCTTCATATACTAGATTTTCTGTCACTTGAACATCATCCACTGGGACAATCCTCGTAGGATCTCCGATACACTTACGGAGCATTGAGACATGGAAAACTGGATGGACTAATTCAAGTTCTAGAGGCAAGTCCAATTTATAAGCTACTTGTCCCACCTTGCGGATAATCTTATAGGGTCCAATGTATCGAGGACTTAACTTTCCTTAATCTCATCACTCATTTCATTGGTGACACCTTTAAGAATACCCAATCATCAACTTGAAATTCTAAGTCTCGCCGGCGATTGTCCGCATAAGATTTTTGGCGACTTTGGGCTGTCAATAATCGATCTCGGATCACCTTGATTTCTACTGCTTGTTGAATTAACTCAGGGCCTATTAGTTGTACTTCTCCTATTTCAAACCACCCAATTGGGGATCTACACTTCCTTTCATATAGAGCTTCATACGGAGCCATTTGGATACTGGAATGGTAGCTATTGTTATATGCAAACTCAATAAGGGGTAAGTGGTCATCCCAACTACCACCAAAATCTAGAACACATGCCCTTAGCATATCCTCCAAGGTCTGAATAGTACGTTCGGCTTGCCCATCAGTCTGCGGATGAAATGTCATGCTAAGCTTTACTTGGGTACCTAGACCTTCTTGGAAAGATTTTCAGAACTTGGCTGTAAATTGTGCTCCTCTATCTGTGATAATGGATATCGGAATACCATGGAGTCGCACAATTTCCTTGAGATACAACCTTGCATAATCTTCTGCTGAGTATGTGGTTCTGACAGGAAGAAAATGACCTGCTTTCGTCAATCGATCCACAATCACCCATATAGAATCATACAATCACCCATATAGAATCATACTTGCTTCGGGAATGAGGTAATCCCACAATAAAATCCATATTGATCACTTCCCATTTCCAAGTAGGGATTTCCATTGCTTGCAATAATCCTCCTAGCTTTTGATGTTCGATTTTCACTTATCGGCAATTTGACATTGGGCTACAAATTCTCGCTATGTCTTTCTTCATTCCATCCCACCAATAAATTGACTTGAGATCATGATACATCTTTGTCATTCCTGATGAATAGAATACCGAGAATAATGAGCTTCTTCTAGAATTCGCGACGTAATTCCGAACATTTGGAACACATAGCCCGCCTCGATATCTAAGAATTCCATCCATAGAAGTTTCAAATAGAGACTTCTCTTTCTCATGAAATGTGTCTCTATAGTGGCTCAGCTGAGGATCTTCGTATTGACGCTCTTTCACCTCCTTATCTAAGGACGAAATAGTTGGATTATTAATATCAATTCCTGCACTGCCTGAGTCACTTAAACGAACTCCAAGATTAGCTAGTTGTTAGAGCTCATGAAATAATTCTTTCTCCGGAGGAGCCTCACATAGGCTACCCATTGATCTGCGGCTAAGCGCATCAGCTACCATATTTGCCTTCCCGGGGTGGTATAAAATACTCACATCATAATCTTTCAATAATTCTAACCACCGCTTTGCCGCATCAACTCCTTCGTTTGAAAATGTATTGAAGACTCTTGTGGATCAGTATAGATATCAACATGCACACCATACAAGTAATGTCTCCACATCTTTAGTGCGTGAATAACCGGAGCCAATTCGAGATCATGAGTTGGGTAGTTCTTTTTTCATGTTTCGCAATGTCTCGAAGCATAAGCAATGACTTTACCGTGCTGCATCAGAACACATCCTAACCCAACACCGGAAGCATCAATATACAATATAACTATCTGGCCCTTCTGGGAGTGTTAAGACTGGAGCTGAAGTTAACCTATCTTTCAATTCCTGAAAGCTACGCTCAAAAGCATCATTCCACCGAAATTTAGTTGACTTCGGGTTAGCTTCATCAATGGGGCTGAAATAGATGAAAATTCCTCTACGAACCTTCTATAGTAACCTGCCAATCCCGTAAAAACTATGGACTTTTGTGGGCGTCGTAGGCCTTGGCCAAGTCTTCACAGCTTTAATTTTCTGAGTATCAACTCGAATGCCATCATCTGAAATAACATGACCCAAAAATGTCACAGAATTCAGCCAAAACTCACACTTTAAAAATTTTGCATACAATTCTCGAGTTCGAAGAATTCCAAGAACAATACATAAATGGTCTGCATGTTCTGATTCGGTGCGAGAATATACCAGAATATCGTCAATGAATACTATTACGAATAGATCCAAAAGAGGCTTGAATACATTATTCATCAAATTCATGAACACTGCCAAAGCATTAGTTAACCCAAATGACATCACCCGGAATTCATAATGGCCATATCTCGTTCTAAAAGTCCGTTTTGGGAATATCCTCTTCTTTAACTCTCACTTGATGATAATCCGACCTCAAGTCTATTTTGGAAAACCACTTGGCACCTTGTAATTGATCAAATAAATCATCAATTCTCGAAAGAGGATATTTGTTCTTTATCTTCACCTTATTCAACTGCCTATAATCGATACACATCCGTAAGGAACCGTCTTTCTTTCTCACAAATAGGACTGGTGCTCCCCACGGTGATGAACTCGGGTCTAATAAACCCTTCTCAAGCAAATCTTTCAATTGTGCCTTTAGCTCTTTCCACCGTGAGCCATTCGGTAAGGAGGAATAGAAATAGGCTTGGTGTTTGGCAACACATCAATAGTGAAATCAATCTCTCTTTCTGGAGGGAGGCCTGGAAGTTCATCTGGAAATACATCCGGATTCATTCACTACCGGAACGGATTGAAAAGTTGGCGACTTTGCTTCAGTATCCTGAACTCGGACTAAGTGATAAATATAGCCCTTAGCTATCATCTTTCTTGCCTTAAGGTGGGAAATAAACCTACCTCTTGGAGATGCTGTATTACCCTTCCATTCAAGCACGGGCTCTCCCGGAAATTGAAATCGAACTACTTTCATTCGGCAATCAACATTAGCATAACATGAGGCCAACCAATCCATACCCATAATCACATCAAAATCTAACATTTCCAGCTCAACTAAATCAACTTTAGTCTGGCGGTCGATATCATGATTACACAATTTTTGTACACTTGTCTAGCTATCACGGATCACCAACCGGAGTAGATACCTCAAAAGGTTTAATTCGCTCGGTTTCACCCTAATACGACCAGAACATACGCAATATAAGTTAGAACCTCAAAATCTATCAATGTATACACATCATGAAAAAATACGATAGATTATACCCGTAACCACGAAGAGTACTCAAGATTTTAATATCCGACTAAAGCATGACATTTGATGAGTGGCACCTAATTAATATTTCAAAGACATTCAAGGTAAGAGGAGAAAGTCGATCCTTTGTCGAACCCCACCTCTACCATACCCTGGAGGGACAATCACACATCAAGTGCCCGGGCATACAATATGTATCGGAAAGGATTTTTACGAGTACTACATCGTTGGTCTCCTCTCGAATGATCACCCCCAACCGAGAACCCGAAGCTTCGAACTGATGATTTGAAGGAAAGGAGCGATCAACATCCTACCGCAAATCAGAGGTGCACTGTCACCGAGGCGGCCCGAGTGAGGCCCGCCTGAGAAATCACTAGCCCCATCAAGAAATTTTTCGTTAATGCACAGTGAGTAGGCTAACGAAGGGCACGAAGTATACGATGTTTCGATAAGTGAGAAATAGAATTTGATGATCCTAATTGAGATTTCAAAGACATTCGGGGTAAGGGAAGAAAGTTGCCAAGAAAAGGCAAGGTATACGTTATGTATCGGGAAGGATTTACGAGTACCAAGTTAATGATGATTTAATGATGCTTTAGAGAAGAGTTATAACGTCCCTTAGATAGTTAATGAAGTGTTAAACAAGTGTTAAGAAGGTTCCATAAAGATTGGAGATCGAACGAAATGACGGAATCCATTTCAGGGAAATGGAGTTATACGACCACTTATACGGTCCGTATAACTTTATACGGTCCGTATAAGGGGTCCGTATAACTCCCAGCAGGGAGATGAATTTGTGGTTGGTGAACCACGGCCACTTATATGGGCCGTACAATATTGTACGGACCATATAAGTGTCCGTATAGTACCCGACGGGCTAATTTTTAGTTTTTGTATAAATACATGCCTTGGGTTCTTTTACTTCATTTTTCATTTTTTACAAGTATTGAGAGCTCAAAACCCTTCTCTAAGCACATTCCATAAGAATTCAAGAGAACACAAAGATCAAACCATCAGAATCAAGTGTTTATGTGTTAGAAACCCATCAAAGTTCATCCAAGACAAAAAGATTCCAATGGAGGTGAAATAGGGTTTTGGTTCAAGTGAAGTATTTCCACTCAAGGTTCATTCCCACACCATATAAGGTAAGTTTTATGGTATTTTCATGTTGTTTAACTAATTGAAAAGTTGAAACACTTGGATTGTAGAAGAAAATAGAAAATGGGTCATGAATGTGGGAATAGTGTCACTTTTGAGTAATAGTTGGATTGAGTCATGATTCTTGATGTATTGTGATTATAATCATGTTATAAATGATAGTGAGACCATGGGATGGACATTGTATATGAATGAACGTAATCGTGTGTTATGACCATGAACATGGACGATTGGAAGTGAATTGAGAAGTAAGGATAATGATTGGAAGTGAATTGTTATGATGTTGTGAATGTTATTATTGATGTTTGGGAGTTGGTATATGATATGGAGGAAGTCGTATAAATAAAGGAGATGCTGTCCAATTTTCTCTAGCTTTAGTCATGTATGCTAAGCTATCGATTTTCTAATGATAGTATAACTCTAATGAAGGTAGAAACGTGAGCATTGAAGGAGAACGTGCAAGTGATAGAATAGTTGAACAGAAAGGTATGTGAGGCTAACCCTTCTTTCATAAGTCATGGTCCTTTGGCCAAATATCTATTCTTTTATGAGCCTATGATGTCCTCCAAATGATTCTATCTTTAAAAGCTACTAAGCTCATGATTCTCGATATGTTACGATTATACTAAGTTCCTTATATGATGAGTAATCCTCTAGGGATAGATGTAATGAACGACGATAGTAATGATGCTCAAAGATGCTTATGAGCTTTTGTGTATATGTGTCTATGTATGACTATTATGTAAACACCGAGCTTATATGGCCGGGTATGATATGTGTATATATATATATATATATATATATATATATATATATATATATACCCCGACCTTGGTAGGGCTTGGGTACGGATAACCCCGAGCCTTGATAGGGCCAGGTATGTGAGACACCGAACCTTCAGGGGCCGGGTATGCTATGTATGTGATATGTATCATGATATGTATACGATGTGTATGCGATGTATATGAAATGAATATGAGTATGAATGGAAATATGACTACGAATATGAATATGGATATCGAAATGTAAACGAGTTTGGATACGGATATGGATGTATGTACACAATCACGCATTAGAAATGGAAGTCCCTATGAAAAGCAAGTAAGTGTTTATGACAATGATAGTATTATCTCCCATCCTATGCTATTTCTTATGTTGTCTATTATGTTTTCATATTGATGTTGATCATGCTTTACATACTCAAGACATTCTTCGTACCGACGTCCTTTTATTTGTGGATGCCGCGTCATGCCCGCAGTGGCCGGGGAGACGTACCTGATCCATAGCTTCATTACTCAAGGACTACATAGCGGAGCTCCATTTCATTCGAGCTACAGCTTTTGGTATTATTTTTTTGTGTACAAATTTATGGGCATGGCGGGGTCCCGTCCCGCCTATATATATGACAAACTCTCCTTAGAGGCTCGTAGACATGTGTATATGGTTAGATGTATTTGGCCTTGTCGGCCTATATTTTGGATATCATTTTGTTAGCCTCGTCGACTTATGTACATTGTTGTGGGCATAGTTGTTGGTGATGATATAAATGTATTGTTGCCTAATGAAAATAGTATGATTGATGGATAGAAAGCATGATTTAGCTATGTGTCTCACCTAGATATAAATGTGAAAGTATGATAAGAGGTGCCCGGGTGGGTTAGCACTGGGTGCCCGTCGCGGCCCTCCGGTTGGATCGTGATAAAAGTCATACGGAGTAATATAAGATAGGGTAGAACCCGAATCTATCAATGCATACACATTATGGGAAAATACGGATAATGTACTCACATCAGAGGACTCAAGATGTAATCCGTGAAAGCATACATACGGGGCCGAGCGGGACCGAGAGATGCTCTCGGGCGGGGATCCGAGCACCGAGTGCCCGTAGGTCGAACCCCACCTCTACTATACCTCGAGGGACAATCACGCATTAAGTGCCTCGTCTGTCCACAAACATAGCAAGCATCTATGCCCTGGTGACATGGCCCCGAATGTAATCTAGATCCGGCCCTCTCCTGCTTTGAGACCCGAGGCCCTCAATCAATATCACGAGCGATCAAACCTCCTACCTGTAAATCGTGGAGGTGCACTAGTCACCGATTGGTGTCTAGAATATGACTGCCTTGATCCCCCTCTATAATCACTACCTGCCCCCATAGATCTGGCCCTCTTGCTTTGCCCTCTATCAATATCACGATCACCCCTTTGCGGATGTTGTTGTCCTTCTAAATTCTGGGCATGGGCTTGAATGCGGAAAATATCCATCCCATCTTGCAACGAAGCCGTCAAATAATCCTTAAATAAATGTGGCCCTAAGCTACTCACAAACCTGTGTACCCTATCTCTCATGTCGGCCACCATAGTCGGGGCATATCTAGCCAATGAATTAAACTGAAGGACATACTCCCGGGCACTCATATTTCCTTATTTCAAATTTAAAAATCTATCCGCTCTAGCTCGGCGGATCTCGGGTGGCAAATAGTGACGGATAAAGGCATCTACGAATTCTTGCCAAACCGGAGGAGGCGCGTTCTATTTTCTAGATGATATCCAATTGTTGTACCATAATACCGCCACATCTCGGAGTCTATAAGATGCCAAATCCACAGATTCAGTTTCGGAGGCATGAATAATCTTCAACGTTCTCAGCATTTCATCGATAAAACTTTGCGGGTATTCATCCGGCTTTGAACCAAAAAACTCCGGAGGATTCAAACTCATAAAATCACGGGCTCTAGTACTAACGACCCTGTCACTTGAACCCGAACCCTGCCGCTGTGCCTGGGCGGCAACTAACTGCGTCAATAGATGAATGGCCTCGGTCACTTGTTGACCCGAAGTAGCCGGTGGAGGAACTGGAGGCATAGGAGCTGGAGCTGAAGCTCCCTCTTGTTCTTCTATAATAGGCGGAGTAGAAGAGGCATTAGATGGAGCCTCATTATGTGATTCACCCTCTTCTACATTCATTGGTAGCTCTCTTTCTACCCGCCTTTTCATCGTAATCTTGCCCTTCTGGGCAGCTGTAGCTTTTCCCTTTGGCGGCATCTCTGAAATCATAGCACACTATTAGGGAAGAGAAAATCTTATACACGGCTCTATCGCACGATCTCATAAGAAGAAGAATGGTCATTTTTCCTAAAAGCCCTGTAGCCTCCTGTTTATTAGTGTGGCGCGCAACACACCATAAACAAGACTCTACTAGACACGACTCGTAGACACTTCCTAGGACTGAAATGCACTGATATCACTTTTGTCACGACCCGACTAGGGGCCATGACGGGTACCCGGGGCTAATCACCGAGCACCACTCATATTATTACCCATCGTACTCATCAAGCGTTCATTCATTAATCTTATACTTATAATCATAGAAGGACCATTTCCACTGGAAACATATTTACATTATATACATAAGCCCTCGGGCTATCAAAATAATATATATAACCATGAGACCATACTATCCACACATGCGTATCTACGAGCCTCTACTGGAGTACTAGACATGTGGACGGGACAGGACCCTGTCATGCCCCAAAACATATATATACACAAAAGAATAAATCAATGGCACCTCCAGAACAATGGAGTGCTCTCAATTCAGCTAATAGCTCCTATGAGTCCGGATTACCTCCCTGTCTACCTGTGGGTATGAACACAGCGTCCAAAGAAAACTGACGTCACTACGAACATTGTAATGAGTATGTAAGGCATGAATGAAGTGAACATAATAGAGAAGTCATAAGACATAAGATGAAGATATAAGTTGCGTAACTTTTAGGGGTGGATACATTTCATACATATATCTTATATAATCGTAGTACATGTATCATCATAGCGCATACATCATCGTATCATATATATATATAATCATCATTAACCCGCGTCCGGGTAACCATCATATGCCGCCCACTAGTGGTGTCATGCCCGACCCTCTAGGCTCGGTGTAAACATAGCAGCCCGCCTTAGCGGTGACATGCCCGGCCATTTAGGCACGGTGGAATCGTATACAGCCCGCCTTCGTGGTGACATGCCCGGCCAACTAGGTACGGTGAAATCGTATCGTCATATAGTCAACATAAACTTATCATTATCACACATCTCATAAGCATATCATAACTTAGCATCATCTTACATTCATCATTAATCGTACATTAAAGCTTGCAGGTAACCATGGCTATGTCGGGGTGACATGAGGTTGTGAACCCCCGACTACGTTATGGAGTAATCATAATCGTTATATCTCACCTTGGAGGGACTAACGTTTTAAGGTGAGTGCACACAAAGAAAAGCATCAATGGAACTATACTTAGGGTCATTAGATTGTAGAAACATCATATCTTATCCATAGCAAGAACTTTATGGAATTAGCATATCATGAACTTTAGACTTTTAGGCCCAACTCATAGTCATCATCATCATACTCACATCGTATCTCTTTTCTTTATCTTATGAAAAGCTCTTTATAACCATAGACTCATAGTCTCCGATGTGTAGGAAAGTCATGGGAATATAGGAGAATTCATGCCATAGGAGTCATGCCTTAGAAAGAAGGGAATAGCCTTACATACCTCTTTCATTTAGCTATTCTATCGTTTGATCGTTCTCTTTCAATGCTCGCGTTTCTACCTTCAAGAAAGTTCGTATTAACATTAGCTAATCGATTATATGAACGTGCCTACTAATGCTAGAGAAAATTGGGTAGCATTTCCTTTGTTTATACAACTTTCCTCATATTACATATCAACTCCCAAACATCCATAACAACATTCACAACATTATAAGCAACAATCATCATTCATCTACATTATCCACATTTCACAATTTCACCTCAATTTCTCCATAATCATGGTCATAATTCACTATTGCATTTTCTCACATATAATACTTATCCCATATTCTAAATGTCACTTATAGTATGCTTACAACCACATCATATCAATATTCATGACTCATTCCAAACTACTACTCAAAATCTCATTATTCCTATCTTTGTGACCCATTTTCTATCTCCTTCCATCATCTAAGTCTTTCAACCTCTCATTACCTTAAACAACATGAAAAGATCATAAAACTTACCTTAGATAGTGTAGGAATGAGCCTTGAGTGGAAATACTCTTCTTGCACCAAAACCCTAGTTCACTTCCATTGGAATTTCTTGGCTTGGATGAACTTCAATGAGTTTCATACACTTAATTTTGTTGGTTTGATGAAGTTGATCATAGATTTCTCTTGGGTTCTTGTGGATGAAGAGTGGAGAGGGTTCTAGAGGATTCTTGAAGTGTGAAGTGAGGAAATGAAATGAATTAAATGAGATTGGGTCCTTTTATCAACATTTAAAATCTGACCCGACATGAGCATACGGACCAACATACGGTCCGTATCTTTTATACTGGCCGTATGTCTAGCCGTATGTTTGGTCCAGTGAAGGTCCTCATTCTGGGCAGAACATACAGCCAGACATACGGCCAGTATGTTGGACCGTATGTTGCCCAACTTTCTGGAATTCGTTCTCGTCGACTCGTTTGATCTCCAATCCTTATGGAACCTTCTTAACACTTGTTTAACACCTCATTACCAATCCAAGGGATGTTATAACTCTTCTCCAAAGTATCATTAAGCCATCATTAATTTGATACTCGCAAATCTTGCCCGACACATAACATATACCTTGCTTTCCTTAACAACTTCCATCTCCTACCTCGAATGTCTTTGAAATCTCATTTAGAATCATCAAATCCTATTTCTTACTTATCAAAACATCGTATACATCGTGCCCTTCATTAGTCTATTCACTGTACGTTAATGGGAAATTTTCGAGGTGTAACAAGCTGATGGCATTCGAGTTGATACTAATTGAGGCTGAGAAGACTTGGCCAAGGCCTACAACACCTACAGAAGTTCATAGTTTTCTGGGATTGGCTGGCTATTATAGAGGATTTATGGAAGGGTTTTCCTCTATTTCAAAGACCATTGACGAAACTAACTCAGAGAGCAGCGAAATTTCAATGGACTGATACTTGTGGCGCAGTTTCCAGGAATTGAAGGATAGATTAACTTCGGCCCCAATCTTGACACTCCTAGAAGGGACAGATATTTATGTTGTATATTGTGATGCCTCTGGTGTTAGGTTAGGATGTGTGTTGATGCAACACGGTAAGGTCATTGCCTATGATTTAAGGCAGTTGCGAAAATATGAGAAGAATTATCCGACCCATGACCTTGAGTTGGCTGCGGTTGTCCATGCACCAAAGATGAGGAGACACTAATTGTACGGTGTACATGTTGATATCTATACAGATCACAAGAGTCTCCAATATATTTTCAAGCAAAAGGAGTTAAATCTGCGGCGGAGGCGGTGGTTGGAATTACTGAAAGATTATGATGTAAGTATCTTATACCACCCCAGAAAAGCGAATGTAAGCTCCTGGTCCTAAAGAACCAGACACTCCCTCCTGGAGGGGTACGGCTTCACACTAGGGAGAGGAAGGATTATGCTACTGCTAGCATGAAATGCTCTAGGCTTTCTAGGGCTCTTAATCCCTTCTACCATGCCAATAATTCCCTTTAGCATAACTTTGAAACTAGTTGAGGATAACCCCTAGTCATTATAGCAGGAGATATTAATATCGAATAGCTATCTATCTACGTAAGTTCATTAGAAAGAAAGAAGGAGAGGAAGTTTGGGATTATTAAAAGACCTGGACTGGCTTAGACTTATTTTAGGGTTAATACGACCTATGATGGGCAAGCAAGCGAGCTAATTATACATCGAAAAGAAAGCCTTCGACGGCCAAGCGCTATACCTCTACCACTGCCTTGAGCCCTTGATCAATTAGTGGGGCATTTTAAACCTACGTCAATAATCAATGCGGCACCTCTCCATCTTCTGCATCTGCTGGTACTGTGCCTGAGCTAGTGTGACTAGATCCCTCAATCCGCACTTAGCCGCAGTAGTCTATGTAAGGTTCCTCCAGAGAAGGAAGAATTAATTCGTGAGCTCCACCAACTAGCCAGCCTCGGAGTTCGCCTAATTGATTCAGGCAATGCAGGATTTGATATTAATAATCCAACCGTTTCATCCTTAGATATGGAGATAAAAGAGCGTCAATATGAAGGTCCTCAGTTGAGTCACTATAGAGATACATTTTATGAGAAAGAAAAGTCTCCATTTGAAATCTCTACAGATGGAGTTCTTAGATACCGAGACAGGATATGTGTTCCAAATATTGAGGAATTGCGTCATCGAATTCTAGAAGAAGCTCATTATTCTCGGTGTTCTATTCATCCAGGAGCGACAAAGATGTATCACTATCTTAAGCTCATGTATTGGTGGGATGGAATGAAGAAGGACATAGCGGAATTTATAGCAATGTCCAAATTGCCAACAAGTGAAGATCGAGCATCAAAAGCCGGGAGGATTATTGCAAGCAATGGAAATCCCAACATGGAAATGGGAAGTGATTAATATGGACTTCATGGTAGGGTTACCTCGTTCCCATAGCAAGTATGATTCCATATGGGTGATCGTGGACAGACTCGCGAAAGTAGCACATTTTCTTCTAGTCAGAATCACATATTCGGCAGGAGATTATGCAAGGTTATATCTTAAGGAGATAGTGCGACTTCATGGAGTCCCGATATCTATTATCACAGATAGAGGAGCCCAATTTACAGCCAAATTCTAGAAGTCTTTCCAAGAAGGTTTGGGTACCCAGATACGGCTTAGCACAGCGTTTCATCCACAAACTGACGGGCAAGCCGAACGCACTATTCATAACTTGGAGGATATGTTATGGGCATGTGTGCTAGATTTTGGTGATAGCTGGGATGACCACTTACCTCTCATTGAGTTTGCCTACAACAACAGCTATCATTGCAGTATTCAAATGGCCCCGTATGAAGCTCTATATGGAAGAAAGTGTAGATCCCCAATTGGGTGGTTCGAAGTAGGAGAGGTACAACTAATAGGCCCTGAGTTGATTCAACAAGCAGTGGAAAAGGTCAAGGCTATCCGAGATCGATTATTGACAGCCCAAAGTCGCCAAAAATCTTATGCGGACAACTGTCGGCGAGACTTAGAATTTCAAGTTGATGATTGGGTGTTCTTAAAGGTATCACCGATAAAGGGCGTGATGAGATGTAGTAGGAAAGGGAAATTGAGTCCTCGATACATTGGACCTTATAGGATTGTCCGCAAGATGGGTTAAGTACCTTATGAATTGGACTTACCCTCAGAACTTGAATCAGTCCATTCGGTTTTCCTTGTCTCAATGCTCCGAAAATGTGTCAGAGATCCTACTAAGATCGTGCCGGTAGACGATGTTCAAGTAACGGAAGAGTTGGATTATGAAGAGGTACCTATTGCCATATTAGATAGGCAAGTAAGGAGGCTTAGAAACAAAAAATTAGCATCAGTCAAGGTTTTATGGAGAAACAATAACCGAGAAGAATTGACTTGGGAAGTGGAAGAAAATATGAAGTCTAAGTACCCACACTTGTTTCCACCCCCGGAAGAGATTCAAGATGAGACATCAACTTTATGAGGTATGTATGCTTTCTTTTCATGCTTTTAGCCGTGTCTGGCCAAATTTTGTTGCTATTGTGTTGTGGCCTTGTGAGGCATGATCATTGTGGGCTGTTGTGACAGGGTGATAGCGCCATATTACAGGGGAAACTCCGGCAAATTTTTTGTAGAATTCCCGAGAACTTAACATTCGAGGACGAATGTTTTTAAAGAGGGCAAAAATGTTACACCTCGAAAAAATTCATGTCATTAAATAGTGAATGGATTAACATAGGAAAAGAAGTATAGGATGTTTCCACAAGTAAGAAGTAGTACCTAACGGTTTCCATTAAGATTCCAAAGACGTTTGAAGCACGAGAAGAAAGTTCATTAAAGAATGTTAAGCATGAGCCATGTTTTAAAAAGGGGTTTGCAAAGCACCGAGTTAATGTGAACTAAAGGATGTATTAAAGAAGAGTTATAACGCCTCTTAGATTGTTAAGGAAGTGTTAAACAAGTGTTAAGAAGGTTCCATAAGGATTGGAGGCAAAACGGGTTGACGAGGACAAGTTTCGGGAATTGTAGATTGTACGGTCCTTTATACGGACCGTATAAAAGATACTGGCCGTATATCAGACCGTATAAGCTGTCCAGAATTGGAGCCTCCACTGGAACAAATGTACGGTCACACATACGGACCATATAAATTGTACGGACCGTATGTGTGTCCGTATAATTGTGTCGGGACATAATTTTAAGTTTTAAATAAGGGACCCAAGTTCATTATTTTCATTTCCCATCTTCTCATTTTCTCTCCACACCTCAAGAACCCTCTAGAATTCTCTCCACACTTCATCTACAAGAATCCAAGAGAAATTAAGGATCAGCTTCATCAAACCAAGGAGATCAAATGCAAGAAGCTCACTAGGGTTCATCCAAGACAAGAAATCTCTTTGGAAGTGGAACTAGGGTTTTGCTCAAGTGAAGTGTTTCCACCTAAAGCTCATTCCCACACTATCAAAGGTAAGTTTTATGATTCTTCCATGTTATTTAGACCATTGAAGGGTTGAAAGACTTGGATTATGGAAGGAAATAGAAAATGGGTTACAAGTATGAGAATAGTGACATTATTGAGTAGTAGATTAACATGAATCATGATTCTTGATATCTTGTGATTATAATTATGTTATAAACGATATTAAGAACATGGGAGAAACATTATATGAGGATGAATGAAATGTTGTATTATGATCATGGCTATGGATGCCCTTAAAATGGAAGTAGGAGAATCGAATAATGTATGGTTGATGAGAATTGTTGGATATGGTATTAGGAATATTTTTATTGATGATTGGGAGTTGTTATATGATATGGAGAAAGTAGTAGAAACAAAGGAGATGCTGCCCAATTTTCTCTAGTTTTAGTTCAAACACGCTTATGTTATCGATTATCTAATATTAGTATGAACTCTCTTGAAGGTAGAAACGTGAATATTGGGGAGGAGCGTTCAACTGATAGAGTAGCTAAACGAAAAGGTATGTGAGGCCAGTCCCATCTTTCTAAGGCATGATTCTTATGACATGATTTTCCCTATCTCTTCATGACTTTCTTACATCCCAAAAACTATGAGTCAATATTGATAAAGAGCTTCATATGAGATAAGATAAGAGATACGTTATGAGTACAATAATGATGAGGATGAGCCTAAGTTTAAAGATCCTAAAGTTCATGATATGATGTTGCTATAGCTAATGATCCTTATATGACCCCTTCGATGTGGCTTATTGTTGTTACACTCACCTTATCATGTTAATTCCTTCAAGGTGAGGCAGAATGCTTATGAATACTCTATAATGGGATCGGGAGTTCACGACCTTACGTCACCCCGACAGATTTACAGTTTGTTTTGAGTTTCTATGCATGATTCATGATAATTATATGATGATGATATTACATCGCACCTATATGGTCGGGCAGACACCACTAAGGCGGGCAGCGTATACAACATGTCTAGATGGCATGGGTAGACACCACTAGTGGGCGGTATGAGATGTTTACCCAGGATGAGGAAGGCCTGGACACAGGCTAATAATGATCACACCGTGCCTATATGGTCGGGCAGCTTATACATATATGCATACATGATATGATGATGTTTATGAAGTAAGTTAGCATGCACTATTTCCTTCTTAAGTGACAGTCAGTTACTGGTTGCTCTTCACTCGATGTCTCCTTATTTCATTGATATGTTATTATTGTTTATGCCTTACATACTTAGTACAATGTTCATATTGACGTCCTTTCTTTTTGAATGCTGTGTTCATGCCCACAGGTAGAGAGAGGGGTGATCCAGATTCATAGAAGCTATCAACAGATTTATAGAAGCTCTCTATTACTCCAGAGGTGCTATATTGAGATATTGTTTTGTGTACATATTTGGGCACGACAGGGTCCTGTCTCGTCCTTATGTCTAATACTCTAGTAAAGGCTCATAGATGTGTATGTGTGGGTAGTTAATGGCACATAATGGTCACAACTTCTTTTTGTATATCATTTTTGATAGCCGAAGGGCTTATGCATATAAATGTAGATATGCTTGAAAGTGAAAATGGTTTTCCATATAGATAGATGTGTGAGGACAATAAATGTATGCATGATGAGTATGATGATTAGCATAAAGAGTGGACCTCGGTAGCCAGCTCCGGGTACCCGTCATGGCCCCTAGTCGGGTCGTGACACCAATTCTACCGATTTGACGCTTGAAGCATTCATTAATCGAAGTGTCCTTAACATTCCATCAATAAAGCTCTAAGGGTCCTCATCTGGTTTCGACCTGAAGAATTTCGGAGGGTTCAAGCTAATAAAATCACGGGCTCTTGCACTAACCGCCCTATCACCATGACCCATACCCTGTCGCTGGGCCTGAGCGATAACCAATTGAGTCAACAAATCAATAGCCTCTTTCACATCTTGGCCCGTAGCATCTGGTGGAGGAGCTGGGGGTGCTGGAGCTGGGGCTGAGGCTCCCTCATGCTCCTCTGAAATAGGCAATGAATGAGAGGACCGAGATGGAACCTCATTCTGGGACTCACCCTCCTCTATAACTGTCGGCGGTACTCTCTCAGTCCGCCTCCCTGTCACTGTCTTGCCCTTTTGGGCTTCTATAGCTTTTCTCTTTACAGGCATCTCTGAAATACATAACACACGGTTAAGGAAAGAGAAATCCTTATATCATGGCTCTATTGCATGATCTATGAAGAAAGAAGGTCATTCATTCCTAAATGCCCGTAGCCTCCTATTTATAAATGTGGCGCATAACACACCCATAAACAAGATTCTACTGGACACGGCTTGTAGACACACCGTAGGACGGAACTGCTCTGATACCACTTTTGTTATGACCCAACCGGAGGGCCATGACGGGCACCCGGAGTTAACCCACCTGGGCATCTCTCATCATACTTTATCAAACATAACTAGGTGAGCTACAAGGCTAACTTGCAATTCATGTGCATCAATAATGCAAATCTTATCGCGCAAGAGCACTTTTATATCAACATCACTAACTACGCCCATTTATAGGAGTACATAAGTATCATCAACATCATCATCAATATATCTTTCCTTAGAGGGTCAACTATTGCAGGATGAGATCAACAATATCATAAGAGTATCAAGACTTAGGAGTTTTAACACTTCTAGAAATGGGGGCGTCATGGAAGATATGGTGAATTTCATGAATAGGTGCACAACAATGGAATCATGCCTTGAGAAGGAAGGATTAGCCTTGCATACCTTTACGTCTTCTTAACTACTTAACGTTCGCCTCCAAAGCTTGAGAAATCTACATTTAAAAGGATTCATATCAAGGTTAAGTCTTCACGACACTCTTAAGTTCAAACTAGAACAATTCATGGGCTAGCGAAAATTGGGCAAAAGATTTTCCCCTATTTCATCTACTTTTACCAATTTCCAAAACAACTCCCAACAACAACGACATTATCAACAGTACCATAATCAAGAGGCTTCATTCAAGTTAAGCATCACTCAATCCTCAAAACTCCTTTTCATGATCATGCATAACAATAGCTACAACACGACACCATATATATACTTACATACAACACTTCCCTAACATCATTAGTATCACCCACATCAAGATTATACTCATAACATGCCAAGAGTTACAATTCAAGTTAACCTATAGATCATAATATCCTCAAGTTCACACTTGAACTCTATTTCCACTTTTCTTCCATTACCCACATGGCATAACAATCAAACAACCATAACCATATGTAAAAGATGTGAAATCTTACCTTAATCACTTAAGAACAAGGCTTGGATCAACTTACTCCACTAAAGTGAAGTCTCCAACATCAACATCATAGGAAATCTTGAGTTTCACAAACCCTAGCAAGCTTCTTAGCACTTGAATCTCTTGATTCTCTTAGATTTGGCTTAGATTAGTTTATGGACTTGGAGAGAGGTTTGGAGAGCCCTAAGATCTGTTTTGGGGAAATAATGAGCTCAAATGAGGTGAAATGAAATATATAAAGCGTGACTTAAAATCCCGTCGGGCAATTCTACGCTCACTTTGACGGACCGTCAAAATGCTCCGTCAAACTGCCCAGCCAAACATGGCTCACTATGACTGTTTTACTCTGGGAAAATACGTCCGTCAAGCTGATCTGTCAGAATGTTTTGCCTGAGCAGTCTGTCTTAAAACACCCATAACTTTTTACTCCGATGGCACATTGACGAACAGTTTGTTGCGTTGGAAACTAGACTCAATGAAATTAAATTTGGACAAAATAAACACACCAAAACTCCTAATATTCTAAGAGATATACCTCTCTCAAGTTGGACCAAAATCCTGTCCAAAAATTTGCCAAGTTTTCCCAAAGTTCCGACAAACTTAATTTCCTTAATTCGCTTGTTCTCAAATCCTTTCATAGCTTATTTCATGAACTTAAATCCCCCATAACCATAAGATGGGAACATATAATCTCATATATCCTAGAAGATAACTCTAGTTTCCACGATTATGACAACCAACACCTAACGAATTTCAACGTACAAAGCTACGAGGTGTAACTGATTCATACTAAGGTTAAGTCTTGAAAACACTCTTAAATTCAAACTAGAGTAACTAATAGCGGAATTTGGGCAGCAGTTCCTCTATTTTATTGACTTCCACCAAATTCCAAAACAAATCCCAAACAACAATAACGGCATCAACAATTCTAGTTTTAAGAAATTATATACAATTTTACACCTAAAACAATCCAAAACTTCCTTCCAAATTCCATTCATAAACAACAACTACAACACAATGTCTCATAGCTTTTCCTACCACAATGTCCTTCATCTTTATGACTTACTAATCTCCAGATCAACTCAATATAAGAAATAAAGAGAGAACATACCTTAATCTTGAAGACCGCTAAATCTCCCAACCTTGTTTGCAACCCAAACTATTACAACTTTAACGAAGGGCAAGGACCATCACCATCTATGAGCTAGCTTAGGGATTTTAAGGCTTGATTCTTACTTGATTTAGCTTAGGATGTGTATGGATAGCTAGGGAGAGTAGAGAGAGCTTGAAGAGTCTAGAGAGTTCTAATTTTTTGGTGTGAAAATGTTCCAAGTCGTGGCCCTTTAATTTATAGGAGAGAGAAAAATTTTCACCGCCTGCAGATCGACGGCAAGGTCGACAGTCCGTCGACTCGCAACGTCGAATGGCGGCAGCCTCTGATTCTCAGAGAATTGTTCGACGATACATGTTGACGATCTGTTGACCAGTAGACGGTCTGTCGACTTGTAACCGTCGAGTTGCTCAACTGTCCTACTCAGTTTTTCCGGTTTATTCCGCCTCTAATCTTCCCGATACTTGCTATACGCAACTTAAACTCCCGCATACGTGGAATAATCATGAAGAATCTCTTTCAACCTTGACAACAACCTCACTTACTAACTTCACGTCGGCTACCTTTTTATGATTATTCCATCGTTTAGTAGGATTTTTCATGCTAAGATTCTTGAATTAAGGGAGGTAAATTGGGGATTTGAAACCCTAGGCTTGAACTTGGTTTTTCTTCAATTAAACATGAATTAGTGGATGGATTTCACTCATTTTTGGTATATAGGCTTCATAAGTGATGGCTAAACTGATTTTGAACTAAATTTCCTTTTTTGCCTTTCGTGGCTCGGATTCTTATTTTTGGAGACTTTTCGGGTTCGGATTTAAAGTATGTCAATATGGGTACTATTAGATTCATATGACTTCCTAGATTAATAATTTGACCTCATTGAACCCAATTTTCTTATGAAATGATCATTTTTCACCTTGAGGTTAGGAATGGGTTTTTGAACTAACTTTTTGATCTAAAATCTTCTAAGACTATTATGGGTATCCTTCGAATTTCCTCATTCCATGAGTTAGGGTTTGGGACTTGATTAGGAATACAGTTATTTGGGTATTTTCTTCCTGATTCTAATTTCATATCCGGATATGATTAGACTTTTATTATCACGGTGCACAAAGGAATGGCAAGACCAAGGTTTGACTATTGGAGAATTGTTATTCGACTTTCCAGGTTGGTTATGGTTTACCTTATGGTGAGACTTCGATTAGCAAAGCGTATGTTTAGATGATATTATCGGAGAATGCATGTAAACCTTCGGGTATGAAGTTGGGTTGGATATTGTCTTAGGTTGGGCCCTATTGTGTGATTGGGGTTAACCACCCTGTTGTGTTGTGACTTATCCTGTTCTATTATTATTGGCTTGATGCCACGTGGAGATTGTAGATATTGGAGACTATTAATATATCTTGACCATGATATTGTAGTATCTTACTTGTCGACATTTGATACAAGGATAGTGTTCTATTATGGCTTATTGTGTAGCTTTTTCATGATATTGTTGGTGTGCCCATGTGTGGTACTTGTGATATTGATTTGATTATTGACATTGAACTCATACATTGCACGCATTCTCATCCTTCATGATATACTATTGATACATTGATGATACTTGATGAAACACTGTTATGAGCTGGGCTCGGCTGGATGAGAGTGACGTAAGGACCGTGTTCGATGGTTATACTGAAATCGAGGTTGTGCGTAGCGATTGTCGATGTTTTTGCCGAAATCGTGAGGTAGCGGTTGTCGAGGTTGTTGCCGGAACCGTAAGGTACATAGACTTTACGGTCCCCCATGGGTTGTGCTACCGAGATGCGATGTTCCATCATCAGAGTACATGTGTACACAGCATATGCATTGCATTCACATTTCTTACATTATTGCATTGCATTGTATCATTTGGCTTCCTATGATTTATTGTGATATACGGATTCAGTGTGATATACTGAGACTTAGCACAGTTGGGATTAGATGCTATAACACAGGTGATGACTCGTTGTGATACTATTGTGATGTACTATTTCGGATTAATTTTATTGAGACTTGGCACAGTTGGGTTTAGATGCTATGACATAGGAGATGACTTGTTCTGCGGATACAGATTCGTGTTGACTCGTACTTGTTGGTTCGCGTGCTTATCTTGCTCTGTTTTCTTTATATACATTAGCTAGTCTTAGTCGGCCTATGATACCTACCAGTACTTCTTGTTTGTACCAACCTGCACTTGCTGCATTCTTTTATGAATGCAGAGTACCACGTGAGATCGACTTGTACACCTTGTGACTGATATTCGAGAATGGTTGATTCGAGTCCTTCAGGGTGAGCATGAGGATGTTCACTGCCCGATGACTCTTCCTATCATTATGTCCTTATTTCTATTCTGAGACATGATCTTTGAGACTACTTATGTTTTATTATGATTCAGACTTGTAGTATTTAGTTAGATGCTCTTGTATGACCAGAGCAGATACTGGGGCGGATTTCATTTACTTCTGCATTTTCTTATTTATATTATATTTGTGAGGCTTTTGCCATTTTACTTCTTCCGTTATTTTTTATTATTAGTGAATGTTGAGTTAAGGGTTCGCCTACCGAGGTATGAAAGGTAGGTGCCCGCAGGACTTAGTGAAATCAGGTCATGAGATTTTCAACCTTTAAAAATGATTTCTTTTGCAAGGTTTGTGTGCGTGAGAGACAAGCTTGCATTAAACCTTATGTGTATTATATTATATATATCTATCTGTGATTTCCTCTACAAAAGGATAATTGAAATTGAATT
Organism: Lycium ferocissimum; assembly: GCF_029784015.1. Taxonomy (NCBI): domain Eukaryota; kingdom Viridiplantae; phylum Streptophyta; class Magnoliopsida; order Solanales; family Solanaceae; genus Lycium; species Lycium ferocissimum. The sequence continues at coordinate 73,496,475 of NC_081345.1, forward strand.
ATAAAGCTTTGAACTTTGAACATGCTTTAGCCCTTATAAGGGATGACTTAACTTGATTTTGAAAGCGATGATCTTTGAACTAAATTGCCCCTACTATGGAATGATCAAACTGATTTCTAAAGTGATGATCTTTAAACATGATTTTCCCCTATTATGGGATGATTGAACTCGGTTTTTAAAACCCAGAATTAAATGTGTTTTGCCCTATGAATGGGTTTTGGCGAGTTGAAAGTTGATTAATGATTAAACATGGTCTCTAAACCGCTTAATGACTTGATCTCCCCTATTAACGGGTTGATGAACATAATTCATAATGAACAATTTGGCTATCATGCTATGACTTGTGATTCGGCTTCTATACCATGATTTGAGATTCGACTTCCAAGCCATGACTTGTGATTCGGCTAATATGCTATGATTTCTATTGTTTGTGTTTGGCCTAGCGACTCAGGAGGAAGGGTAGTCACTATGGATCCTAGTGTGGTTTACCTAGCTATACGGGAGGAAGGATAGCCATCGAGGGTTCATAACCCCGATGTGGTTTTGCCTAGCTATTCGGGAGGAAGGATAGCCATCGACGGTTCATAACTCCAATGTGGTTTTACTTAGTTATTCGGGAGGAAGGATAGCCATCAAGGGTGACAAACCCCGATCTGGTGCTTCTATGCGGTTTTAGAGAACCTTAAGTGGTCATCCCTTCATTATATTGATTTGGGCCGGTATTGGCATATGTGATACTTTGGTTGCTTGTGAGTGACTTGTTGATGATCTTGGGTTCATGATTGAGAAGACTTAACGTGATAAATGGTACAAGAAGTCGAATATTGATATATTCTTATGTTATTGGCTTTTACTGGTGATTTTACTGAGGTTACTAGCTTACTCTATCTTTGGATTTCGAACCGTTTGAAAGAATATAAGGTAACGAGAACGACTTACATAGTCAAAGTGATTTTTTCTTCATCATTGTCGTATATTGGATATTCATGAGATGTTACCATTTGTGTTGAACTGTTTCTCAATACTGTTCAATTATACTTATTACTTATATATTTTTCTATTAACCATTATCTCGGAGACACTCACTGAGTACCCAGTACTTAGGCATACCGTTGTTGTTTTTTATGGTATGTTAGGTAACGAAGAAAAGCAGGTTCGTGGTACACATACGAAATAGGAGAACTTGCTGCTTTCTAGATTTATTGGTGAGCCCACACTCTTATTCGTAAGACAACCCATCTATCTAGTTTTATTGTTTTTAATTTCCGGATTGCGTCCCGATGTGCTAGACCATGTTTATGTTCTTAGAAGCTCCATAGATAGTTGTCGGATTGTGGGTGGAGGTTGAAAGTCTCGTACGACTTATTGAGGCGTCTGCCATGTTTTACAATTGATTATTCTTTTTTTTAAGACAATTTCCACTAGGCTTGTGGGACTAAGGCTCATTTTATAACTTTTTCTCAAAATCAAATCACTATAAGTCTTTACATAGTTGCCAACTTGCTAGGAAATGCTAAAAATAATCTAATGAGAAAACTAAGATTCATATATCCTAATCTACTACTACTAATGGCTAGCTAATAAACTGACAAGTAACCTAATGTAACATCATCCTCAGAATGCATCCAGCAAAGCCAAAGAGTTTGTTCCCTCTGATCATGAGTTATGTGTGGTGTATATCCATCTCTCATTGTAATGACTGGACTTTGTAATCCTTTGAAAATGCAATGTGTGATGAACTACAACCTTGTATAGTCCATAGTTAACCATATCATGTCCCAAGTTTGTACCCTTGATGCATAATATGACCAACATATATGCCTTCTAGCTGCAGCATCTAAATGGTGTGTCCATGATGAGCTCCAATGACTGATATTGAGAAATGTATCATCCTGTATTGGCCGTGAATAACTGTAGCCCTTAGTAAAGTCCTTAATGTCCCAAGTTTGTACCCTTGATGCATTATATGACCATACTAGAACTGCAGCCTCATGTACTGCATATGTAATGTAACAATATCCTATGCATATCAGCAGTTTAAAAACCAACTCATGTCCAATATAAATTAGATCATTGGTATTAAATGAAAGTACTACTAATCTGCATATATTCCATCCCAGTTCATGTGTGTTGTTTGGGTGAATTGACTCCAGATCTACAAGAAAAAATTTCTCCAATATTGCAGGTTATGCATTACACGACTTTCCTGGAAAAGAGAAAACTATATCAAGTATAAAGTGTGTCCTTCCACTTCTATGAAATAATATTTCTGCATTGATGCAAGTCTCCAGTTCTGTAAAAAAACTAGAGATTGCAACTATATGCAGGCTGCAGATACTGATATTGACTCTCTTCTGGTTCCCAGATCTTGAGTATGAGCCAATATAATTGTACTGCACTGCATTGTCTCCAATGTGCAGCATACCATATTCTTTTTCCTCTGTGGATTCCATTATCTGCATATTCAGTAAAATACCCTCCTCTACAAAAGTATAAACACTCTTCATAGATTGTCATATCTCCAGTAGAATAAGCATGAAATGCTAATACCATTAACTGAAGACAAGTCAATAAATGGATCATGTTTTCCTTTGTATCAGGTGTAGATTTCCTTATCAATGCAGCATCTGTATTCTTCATCATGGGCCTTGTCCCATCCATATCATATCCTATAGGACTTGGATCAATGGATGAAACAATCATCTTCCAAACTTGCATCAAATCCTGTCCTGCCTTAGCAAGATCATTGACACAAAGTGTGTCCACTTCTGTAAGTGGACTGTGTTGACTTTGGTGCACAAGTAAGACTGGATACACATCATATCTTGTGCCAAGATCAATATACCAGTAGCATGGATAAACTTTGTGTCCAAGGAAAACTGCATCATTTCCAAGCTACATAGATCAGTAGTGTAGACATCTGTAGATAGTGAGTGTACATGGTTCTTGAGTTCCTTCATTACATGAATTCCATCAGTTGCCATAATACCTGCAAAACAAGAACAATGTTAGTGGAAAAAACTATCTCCATACTCTCCTTCAAATGGACTTGAGTGTGATGATACAATGCCTCCTCCTCCAACTTCATCATTTGTATCTCCTCTGAGTTCTAATCCTTAAATAGGGACATTGTAGTTTGTCACTATTAAGGATTTTCCTTGCTGTTGAATCCAGTTCTGCAAAAGTATCCACCACAAGACTTCACCATGATCAAGAGCATAGTTGGCTAGGTGGTTAGCCAATTGATTACCCTCTCTCAAGACATGCAGAACCTGAACATTTGAATGATCCATGATATCCCATATGTTACACCTCAAAAAATTTCATGTCATTTTACGGTAAATAGACTAACCCAGGGTAAGATGTAGATGATGTCCCTTCAAGTGAGAAGGGATACTTAATGATTCTAATTAAGATTCCAAAGACATTTGAAGCGAGAGAAGAAAGTTCGTTGAAGAAAGTGAAGTATAAGTCGTGTTTTGGAAAGGTTTTGCAAGTACCGAGCTAATTTTGATTTAGTGATGCCTTGAGGAGAAGTTATAAGGCTCCTTAGATGGTTAACGAAGTATTATACAAGTATCAAGGAGGTTCCACAAGGATTGGAAGTCAAACGAAGCAACGGGATCAACTTCGGAAAAATGTGAGTTATACGGCGACTTATACGGACCGTATAACTTATACAGTCCCTATAACCTGTCTAGAGAAAGGTCCTCCACTGGAAGTATTATACGGTCACTTATACGGACCGTATAAGTGTCCATATAACACCCGATGGGCAGCTTGTCAATTTTATATAAGGAGGACCCAAATTCATTTCTCTTATTTCTCATTCTCTCCACACTTCATGAGACCTCTAGAATATTCCATATATCATACCAACACAAATTCAAGAGAGATCAAATATCAAACACTAATAATCAAAGGAAATTAAGTGTATGGATGCTTATCAGGGTTGCTAGAAGCCAAGGATCTCTTTGGTGTTAAAGTTGGGTTTTCTCCAAGTGAGGTATTGTCACCCAAGGTCCATTCCTATATCATCAAAGGTGAGTTTTGTATTCATTTTATGCTAATAAGAGTATTGAATGGTTGAATGACTTGGATTGAGGAAGAAAGTAGAATACGGAGTTCAAATATGGAAATAGTGGTATTCTTGAATAGTAACTTGACTTGAATGAAAGTTCTTGACACGTTATGGGTATAATCTTGTTATGAATGATATTAAGAATGTTGAAGAAGCATTATATGTGAATGAATACGACATTGGGAACTATGGTTATGGATGACTTTGAAAGGAAATTTGGAGAATTGAATAATGCCTAGCTTAATGAAGTTTATTGATTATGATATTATGGATGTTGTTATTGATGTTTGGGAGTTGTTATATTATATGGAGAAAGTTTTAGAAACAAAGGCGATTAACACCTAATTTTCGTTAGCCCTTAGTCTCCTTAGCTTAGCTTCAAGTATGTTTCCGGTTATCTAATCTTAGTATGAATTCTCTTGAATATAGAATCGTGAACTTGGAGGGAAGCATTTAGTCGGCAAAGTTAGAGAGACATAAAGGTATGTGAGGCTAGTCCCCTTCTTTCAAAGGCATGACTCTTATATGGTGATTCTTTTCTATATTTCTATGATCTTCTTACATCCTAAAAGATGAAGGTTAAAAGTTCTTAAGAGCTTCTTATGAGATAGAGATGGGATATGTTCCATGATAAAGATGCTATGATGAGCTTGATATTCTTATCTTTATGATTTCATTGATGTTGCTTCTTGTTGTTAGTCTCACCTCATGTTACTAGCTCCTTCAAGGTGAGACAAGACGATCATGATTATTCCATAACATAATCGAAGGTTACCGACCTTACGTCACTCCGATAGAGTTGTATCTTTCACTTGAGCTCTCATGCAAGCTTATATTATTTTTTATGTGTGATCACACCGTGCCTATAACACCGGCCGCCCTATGGCGGCGCGCCGCCCCTCGGACGCGGGGAGGCTGGCCGGCCCTGCAGACACACCGTACCTATGGTCGGGCGGCTTATATATGTATGATATGATCTTATTTTTATTATAAAAGTTAGCATGCATGACCCCGAAGAGGCGCCGATTTTTCTTTATGTGTTTAACAGGAGACTTATACCTAATGATGACATCGGTCCCGTTCCGTCCTATGATTTCACTTTATTTTTATATGGACGTGTTTATGCCCGCGGGTATATATATTTCGGGAGACGGAGATTGCATGATATATGGTGGGACACCATAGCTCAACCATATTATAAAGCTAGAGGACAAAGTAAAGTAAAATACGTACTAAATTTTTTCCAAAATCTTTTCGTCGTTTCTCAAGTAAACGTAGTTTGTAAATAAGAGGACTTCGTAAAATAAAAACACATCAACCAATGACAAATAGGGAACTCGTTTTTAGGCCGACACTCTAGACCCACGACCCCGTATCATCGCAAAGTCTCTAACCGTAATCATGGACCATAGCACGCGTAGGCCGACTCAAAGTAAAGTAAAATACGTAACTCTCCAGGGTGAGTGGAGCTTGCCAACATTGCCGGAACATCTTCTATAATGACTTCTACTCGTCCAACATGGGGGTACCGCGTGGCATGAAACGCAGCGCCCGCAAGAAGGGGCGTCGCACGAACAATGTACCGAGTATGTAAGGCATGAATAATAACATAGTAAGAAATGTATGTATGATCAATAACCGCATAGAAACATAGAACACGTCATGTCAAGTCGTGACTCGTACATAGGAACCATATACTTGCATAGAGAACATAGAACATATCATAGGATAGCGAGTAACTCGTGCATATGAGTGCCCATGGGGGCGGATGCCATGCATGCTTGCTTGGTCATATCGTGTCATAGCACCGCACGAGGCGGCTCGCCCACATAGCGCCGAATACTCCGGCTCTTCGCCATAAATCCCGCGTCCGGCATCCCGCGTCCGGATGATAAGCCACCGACTGTGTGGCAATGATACATAGTTCCTTCCCAGTCCCCAAGTATACATAGTTCCCATCCCCCCAACCCTTGTTCATATTTAGCATGCAGGGGAACCCAAGGAAAATCATATACTTATCGGAGTGACGTAAGGTCGGAATCCTCCGATCGCATTATGGAGTAATCATGGACGCTTTGTCTCACCTTGGAGGAATGATAATCATAAGGCGAGACTATCAACATAGAACATAGCATAGCATATCGGGTCATAGACATAGCATATCTGACATCATCATTGTCATCATAGGATCATAGTTGTCATAGAATCGTAGTCATCATAGAATCATGGCCATCATAGGATCATAGTCATCGTAGAATCATAGGCATCATAGAACCATAGTCATCATAGAATCATAGATATCATAGATTCGTAGTCGTCATAGGATCATAGTCGTTGTTTAGGTCATAAAAATTGGCAATATTGTAGAACTTAGTTTTTAAAGAAAAATGTATATTTTGGAAAGCACTTGTAATCTTTTAGTAGAGGAAAAATATTGTAAAGCTTAGTTTTTAAAGAAAAATGTATGTTTTGGAAAACACTTGTAATCTTCTAGCAAAGAAAATCATACCTTGGAGTCGAGGGTTTAGTTAAAAACAACTTTTATTTGATAATAGGAATGACAACCAAGAACTTTTATTAGCTATAGCATGGGAATAAGTTTAATGAGCTAATAGGAAGGGGTTCGAAATAGCGGGCCCGCCTCGGTCGAATGAGGCGGCGTAGACAATTTACGTATAATACGTTTCATAATGTTGCTCATGGAAGTCTTAGGGTGATCGGGTCTTATTTTTGCAAGTTCTAGATGTTTAGACCCTTCTTTCAACTATTCATGAACATTTGATTCAATTTTACTGAGTGAATAGTAATCAAATTTCCATCTCGAATTTCTAGGATCAGAGTAATCCCCGAGACACGTATTCAAGCCTATTACATCTAAGACATGCCATAGAAAGAAGGTGAAGCCTTACATACCTCTTTCCGCTCCTTTTGCTACTCCAAATCCACGTCGCAAATCCGCCAAAATCTACAATTTGGTCATGTTTACCAAATCTTGGTTAGTGCATTTTGGAGTTGGATTCTTAAAATGAAACTTGGCTACCGAAATTTCGGCAGCATTTCCCCTGTAAATACTCCATCCCACCAAGTTCAACTTGGCTAATTTCAATCAATAACAATCCGGGAATTCAACCCGGCCAAACCAACAACAATACGAACAATAACATCTCCAAACATTTCAAGTAAGCTACATATATTCAAGCTCACATTATTGATCATTCGTTCGCTATTATTCCGAGGCCTTTCAAACACGATTTACAAATATTCCAAGTAATTCATACAATATTCAAGACACTCCAAATGACATGCCACCTCGCCCGAAGCTACCAACTTTCATAGAGACAACAATAGTGCATTTCTTTCTTTTCCGAATTCATCAACGATACTAATAATCCACTCCTTAACAACATTGTTTCCATAAATTCAAGAAAGCATATTAAAATCACATTAAGTTCTAAATCAGCCCGCAAGCAACTACAACTTCAACTTGAGTTATTAAACCTTCATTTTCATCATATAATTCTCAACAACAATAGCCAAGAATACTAAATAAATTTGATTCATCTTCTCTCCACATAAGGCAGTCACCATTCGGCCACACATCAACATATACATTCTCATGATTTTTATTCATTTTCTACACATTACAACAATGTACAAACATGTTGAATACCATTAGTTCATCAACCTAACACCTCTACATGTATACGGCCAAACACACCCATACGGCTACACTTTCAACATCTCTATTTTCATTCATTTCCATACTTCACAACATACACAATTCATCTATAACATATGAAAAAAACATAAGATTGAACCTTACCTTCCTCCACCTAGTTCTCTCGCCAAGACTCCATATTGCAACAACGGATCACTTTCTTGTCCCAACAACTTCTCCATGTCGTAGAGGGCCTTCAACTTAGTTGGGATGCATGAAGAAATAATTTTTGAACAAATTTTCCTCAAGGTTCTTGTTCCACTCCTCATGGCCGAATGGCCCTTATGCTTCTTTTCCTCATTTTCTTTCTTTCTTTCTTGTTAAAATATGACCACCCTTGTATATATATACATGTCTTCCACTTCCTTTTCATATTTACAAGTTGGTCCCTCAAGCTAGGAATATGGACACATGATCCCCTCTCTTAATTTCTCTAGAGTTTTCCTCTAATTTCTTGATTTTTCTAAAGTGGTCAAAGATGACCACTTGTCTTCCTAGACAAGCTTTGGCCCATGCATTTTTTATAATCTACACTTAGCCCCTCATAAATTAAAATAAGAGCATATAGTATACGGCCAACATGGCCTCTCCATGATTTTTCTTGAATTCTTGTGAAATGACCATTTTGCCCCTAACCTTCCGCATTATTTTCACGGCCCATTTTGCGAATTTCTCTCCTTGCCCTTAGCCTTTCTCAATATTTCCATGACACCAAGGTTCATAACCAATATTCCTAGCAACTCGTACATTAAAATTATTTCGAACATAGTCTTGTCCCTAACTTCCCGCACTTGGCTCGGAATGTCCCGACGTACGGAATGCGGGATGTAACATCCTTCCCCCCTTTGGAACATTCGTCCTCGAATGTTCGACTAGTCCTACAGGCTCTCATAAGCACCTCGGGGGAGCTCCCTTTTCGAAGTTATTTTCCATCCTTCATGTTAGCTCTTAGTTATCCAATACTGTTCTCTTTGTCATACTCTCCCTCTTCATACACATCCATTTTCTGGCGTCGCACTACTCAAAGTTTGTGCGAACTTCTCATATTACCTTAAGCATTATCCGGACTTCTATCCACTCATTGTCGGTTTCCTCGAACTTATTAATTCACTTTAGTAAAGGGTCTCCTTAGCAGCTCAAGCGTTTATATCAAATTCACTACCGTATCAACCGTCTATTCCTCATCCTTACATTTCTCTCACCTCGCTTCCCCCTTTTGGGGCGCACCTATACCATTATTCATTTATACCTCGTCTCATACCTTCATTCCCAATCTTAATCTACAGAGAATAATAACACTTACTTGGTAACACCCGCACCATTTACTCTTGCTATCATTCGAACTTCGGTACCCTTTCTCGATTAGTGCCTTTTATATCGTAACTTCGGTCGCCGGGATTCACATCCACCGATACAATCATGGTTTGGGATATCCTACACCTTCGTATATACATATGTATAATTACTATTAACTAGTCCACAAAATACGTCCAAACGCTATTCAAGCCTATCCTAATTCCCAGGGCTGTGATGCACGTCCTGTCTCTTTGCCGAGCAAGTCTGCCTCGTCCTGCACATCCTCTTATGGTCTCCAACCATTCCATATATTCTTGTTTTCCTTAGGTTACTCTTAACTGCTCATTCGTCCCTTGCATCTTAACTTGCGAAGCTTTTGGTTCACTTCCCGGGGGTCACCCATCATAGAATTGCTCTTATCCGAGCACGCTTAACTTCGAAACTTCACTAAAATTCGGTGTCCTAACGCTGATACTTTTACGTCCACTTCCTCACATGGCCTTTACTACTTGATCTGAGGCCAATCAAAACTTTATAACTTTCGAGACATTTCCATAATACGTCCTTTCTTTGAAATTACTATTTTGCCCTTTTTTTTTTTAGTCCCGAATGTTCACCTTTCACTTGTGTGCATAACCACTTCTTATCCTGGGCCTCCAGGTTCCCGAGGTAGTGATCGCACCTTCGTCGTCGTGCCAAATCCATAACCATTCTTGAGACATCGCATCTCGTTTATTGTCCGTTTATCGTATTTCCTTTTCACGCTTCTTTCTCTTAGACATGCCCATTACGGTAGGGCCTTCTTTATTATCTTCACTATTCCGATCCGCACACAAGCTTATTAGCAATACCTTGCGTGCTTACATATGTATACAACTCATCCCAACATACCGGCCCCCAACTTCGGGTGGCAGAACAGAACATCAATACTTGTCCTTGTAACTTTCCATATCACTTCTCACTTTCTTTCGTTGTAGGTAAGGCCTGCATAGGGGATTCCATTTTCCTAGGACTTGGCTCTATCGCACGATCATAGGACAGAAAGAAGGTCAACAGTTCCTAAATGCCCCGCAGCCTCCTGTTTATAAATGTGGCCGGCTTCACACCCATAAACGGACTCTACCGGACACGACTTTGCAGACAACCCTTGGACCGACCCGCTCTGATACCACTTTGTCACACCCCGACTTTACTAGGGTGTGATGGGCACCCGACCCCATATTCGGAGCCGAGCGAACCCTCGGACTCTTAGTACACACATGTTCTCTTAGAATCATAAGACAAAGTAAAGTAAAATACGTACTAAATTTTTTTCCAAAATCTTTTCGTCGTTTCTCAAGTAAACGTAGTTTGTAAATAAGAGGACTCTGTAAAATAAAAACACATCAACCAGTGGAACTCTGTTTTTAGGCTGACACTCTAGACCCACGACCCTGTCGCAAAGTCTCTAACCGTAATCATGGACCATAGCACGCGTAGGCGACTCAAAGAACTCTCCCAGGGTGAGTGGAGCTTGCCAACATTGCTGGAACATCTTCTATAATGACTTCTACTCGTCTGGGGGTACCTGCGTGGCATGAAACGCAGCGCCCGCAAGAAGGGGCGTCAGTACGAACAATGTACTGAGTATGTAAGGCATGAATAATAACATAGTAAGAAATGTATGTATGATCAATAACCGCATAGAAACATAGAACACGTCATGTCAAGTCATGACTCGTACATAGGAACCATATACCGCATAGAGAACATAGAACATATCATAGGATAGCGAGTAACTTTGTGCATATGAGTGCCCGTGGGGCGGATGCCATGCATGCTTACTTGGTCATATCGTGTCATAGCACCGCACGAGGCGGCTCGCCCACATAGCGCCGAATACTCCCGCTCGCCATAAATCCCGCGTCCGGCATCCCGCGTCCGGATGATAAGCCACCGACTGTGTGGCAATGATACATAGTTCCTTCCCAGTCCCCAAGTATACATAGTTCCCATCCCCCCAACCCTTGTTCATATTTAGCATGCAGGGGAACCCAAGGAAAATCATATACTTATCGGAGTGACGTAAGGTCGGAATCCTCCGATCGCATTATGGAGTAATCATGGACGCTTTGTCTCACCTTGGAGGAATGATAATCATAAGGCGAGACTATCAACATAGAACATAGCATAGCATATCGGGTCATAGACATAGCATATCTGACATCATCATTGTCATCATAGGATCATAGTTGTCATAGAATCGTAGTCATCATAGAATCATGGCCATCATAGGATCATAGTCATCGTAGAATCATAGGCATCATAGAATCATCAGATATAGTATCATCATAGATTCGTAGTCGTCATAGGATCATAGTCGTTGTTTAGGTCATAAAAATTGGCAATATTGTAGAACTTAGTTTTTAAAGAAAAATGTATATTTTGGAAAGCACTTGTAATCTTTTAGTAGAGGAAAAATATTGTAAAGCTTAGTTTTTAAAGAAAAATGTATGTTTTGGAAAACACTTGTAATCTTCTAGCAAAGAAAATCATACCTTGGAGTCGAGGGTTTAGTTAAAAACAACTTTTATTTGATAATAGGAATGACAACCAAGAACTTTTATTAGCTATAGCATGGGAATAAGTTTAATGAGCTAATAGGAAGGGGTTCGAAATAGCGGGCCCGCCTCGGTCGAATGAGGCGGCGTAGACAATTTACGTATAATACGTTTCATAATGTTGCTCATGGAAGTCTTAGGGTGATCGGGTCTTATTTTTGCAAGTTCTAGATGTTTAGACCCTTCTTTCAACTATTCATGAACATTTGATTCAATTTTACTGAGTGAATAGTAATCAAATTTCCATCTCGAATTTCTAGGATCAGAGTAATCCCCGAGACACGTATTCAAGCCTATTACATCTAAGACATGCCATAGAAAGAAGGTGAAGCCTTACATACCTCTTTCCGCTCCTTTTGCTACTCCAAATCCACGTCGCAAATCCGCCAAAATCTACAATTTGGTCATGTTTACCAAATCTTGGTTAGTGCATTTTGGAGTTGGATTCTTAAAATGAAACTTGGCTACCGAAATTTCGGCAGCATTTCCCCTGTAAATACTCCATCCCACCAAGTTCAACTTGGCTAATTTCAATCAATAACAATCCGGGAATTCAACCCGAAACCAACAACAATACGAACAATAACATCTCCAAACATTTCAAGTAAGCTACATATATTCAAGCTCACATTATTGATCATTCGTTCACTATTATTCCGAGGCCTTTCAAACACGATTTACAAATATTCCAAGTAATTCATACAATATTCAAGACACTCCAAATGACATGCCACCTCGCCCGAAGCTACCAACTTTCATAGAGACAACAATAGTGCATTTCTTTCTTCTGAATTCATCAACGATACTAATAATCCACTCCTTAACAACATTGTTTCCATAAATTCAAGAAAGCATATTAAAATCACATTAAGTTCTAAATCAGCCCGCAAGCAACTACAACTTCAACTTGAGTTATTAAACCTTCATTTTCATCATATAATTCTCAACAACAATAGCCAAGAATACTAAATAAATTTGATTCATCTTCTCTCCACATAAGGCAACACCATTCGGCCACACATCAACATATACATTCTCATGATTTTTATTCATTTTCTACACATTACAACAATGTACAAACATGTTGAATACCATTAGTTCATCAACCTAACACCTCTACATGTATACGGCCAAACACACCCATACGGCTACACTTTCAACATCTCTATTTTCATTCATTTCCATACTTCACAACATACACAATTCATCTATAACATATGAAAAAAAACATAAGATTGAACCTTACCTTCCTCCACCTAGTTCTCTCGGCCAAGACTCCATATTGCAACAACGGATCACTTTCTTGTCCCAACAACTTCTCCATGTCGTAGAGGGCCTTCAACTTAGTTGGGATGCATGAAGAAATAATTTTTGAACAAATTTTCCTCAAGGTTCTTGTTCCACTCCTCATGGCCGAATGGCCCTTATGCTTCTTTTCCTCATTTTCTTTCTTTCTTTCTTGTTAAAATATGACCACCCTTGTATATATATACATGTCTTCCACTTCCTTTTCATATTTACAAGTTGGTCCCTCAAGCTAGGAATATGGACACATGATCCCCTCTCTTAATTTCTCTAGAGTTTTCCTCTAATTTCTTGATTTTTCTAAAGTGGTCAAAGATGACCACTTGTCTTCCTAGACAAGCTTTGGCCCATGCATTTTTTATAATCTACACTTAGCCCCTCATAAATTAAAATAAGAGCATATAGTATACGGCCAACATGGCCTCTCCATGATTTTTCTTGAATTCTTGTGAAATGACCATTTTGCCCCTAACCTTCCGCATTATTTTCACGGCCCATTTTGCGAATTTCTCTCCTTGCCCTTAGCCTTTCTCAATATTTCCATGACACCAAGGTTCATAACCAATATTCCTAGCAACTCGTACATTAAAATTATTTCGAACATAGTCTTGTCCCTAACTTCCCGCACTTGGCCTTAAAGAATGTCCCATAGTTACGTAAGGCAATGCTAGAAAGCAACTATCTCTCTTCTTATAGATATCTCTCTTTTCTGCTTTACTTCTAACATATTCCCATGCTGTTTTCACACTGAATTGACCATTAATTGATAACCTCCAATATGGGACATCAAGATCATTTCCCCTACTTGGAGGTTGTACCTCAGTCAATATAAATTCTGCAAGTTCCTCTAGCAAACTGTTTCTAATTATAGCCTCGTTCCATCTTCCCTTAGTAACAACATCATAAACATTGTTGATATTCTCATCACAATAGAAATCAGGCTCAGTGAGAAAATACAATGGACCTAAACTAGTCCAATTATCAAACCAAAAAAGTGAAGATCCCATCCTCAGCTGCCACCATATTTCATGATCAATGAGATCTCTAACTTCTAACATCTTCATCCAAATATTTGATCCTTTCTTCCATGGAACCAGAATAGGATTATTCTTCTTCAAATACTTATTGCTCATGAATGCACCCCAAAAAGTAGGCTTGGTTCTAAAATTCCACCATAATTTGGCAAATAGAGCCAATGAGATGTCCCTCAAGCATCTGAATCCCAAAACCACCTTCTTTATGAGGCAAACAAACAGTGTCCCAACCTGTCCAATGCATTTGCCATTCCTCAACCTTGTTACTCCAGAAGAATTGTGCAAAAATCTTATGAAGTTTCTTGATAACAAAATCAGGTGGATTAATAGCAGAAAGCAAATACATAGGCATAGCTTGTAAAACATGCTTGAGTAACACAGCTCTTCCACCAAAGTATAACAATTTACACTTCCAACTTTGAAGCCTGTTCCTGACTTTAGCTATCAAATCTGAATAGAATGCCATACAGCCTCTAGCATAGTAAATAGGAAAACAAAATACATTAAAGAAAAATCCTTTCTGTTAAAGCCATTTGCCCTCTCCACTTTAAGAAACACATCCTCATCCACTCTATCATGTAGATAACTGGAACTTTTTGCTTTGTTAATCAATGGACCTGAAGAAGCTTCATAATTTTTCAAAATATCCATAATCAACTTCAAAGAGATCTCACATGCTGAAGAGAAGATGATAGTATCATCAGCATAGGCTAAGTGGTTAATTTTGGGACTCCACTTAGGCAATCCAAAACCACAAATCCAAGGATGGCCATGTTACACATTCAGTGCTCTAGGCAGTGCTTCAACAGCAAGGATAAATAAAGTAGGGGACAAAGGATCCGCTTGTTTAACTCCCCTAGTTGAATAAAAGAATCCATGAGCCTGTCCATTAATGAGCACTGAATACTAATTATTCCTTATTAGTTCATAGATCAGGCTGATGAACCTTTCTCCAAATCCAAACTTCCTTAGGACCTTTGTGAGAAAGCTCCATGAAAGTCTATCATATGCTTTTGTCATATCAAGCTTCATTACAACATTTGGGACAATCCGATTACCATTCTTCTTCCCCTTGTTAGTTCTTAGTTTGATATCAGTGATGATTTCTTGAGCCAACAAAATGTTTTCCACTATACTCCTTCCTCTAACAAAGCCAACTTGGTTCCGAGAGATTAAGTCAGTTAACAAAGTAGCCAACCTCTTATGAATCACCCTAGAAAACACCTTATTAACAAAATTACTTAAGCTTATAGGCCTCATATCCCTAAAGTTCTGAACTTCATCCTTTTTAGGCAGCAGAATAAGATTTGTATGAGTAATGTACCTTGGAAGCTTTGAACCAGGAATAAAATCACCTACCATATTAAAAATGTCATTACAAAAAATTTCCCAGCAAGTTTGAAAAAATAAACCTGTGAAGCCATCAGGACCTGCTGCACTTAAGCCCAAAAACTGCATTTTTAACTTCTTCTTTAGTAGGCCTTGCTACCAAAGCTTCATTCTGTTCCACGGTAACAAGTCTTGGAATATGTTCCAAAATATCAAATTGGACTGGTGGTGTAACTTCATGGAACTGAGCCTAAAAGAATCTAATGGCTTCATCAGCAATTTCTACATCAGTTTCAAGCGAGTTTCCATTGCCATTTTGAATTCTTCTAAGCTGCAGCTTCTACCTTCTACCATTAACATGAGTATGAAAGAACTTTGAATTTTTATCTCCCTCTTGGAACCAAGTCATGCCAGCCTTTTGCTTCCAAAATTCTTCCTCTATACTTAACAGCCTAGTCAATTCTGCATTCACTTTGTTGAGCTTCTCTCTATTTGAATATGAAGGATCATCTTCAAAAATAGTCTCATGAGCCTTGATCACCTCTTCCATGTTGGTTATTCGCTGAAATATATCCCCGTAAGTTGATCTACTCCAAGCTGTTAATACCTTCTTCAAATCCTTCAACTTAAAATTGAAAACATAGAATGAGATAGCATTCACATCTGTCTCCCAATTGGCTTGGACCACCTCCAAAAATGTCTCATGTTTGACCCAAAAGTTAAGAAATTTGAAAGGTTTCTTAAACTGTTGGATCTGCTGCTTCAATTCAACTAACAAAGGAGAGTGATCTGAGCCATTTTTAATCAGGTGAGTAATCTCAAGGCCTGGATAAAGCTGTTGAAACTCAAAGTTACTAAGGAACCTATCAAGTCTCTTAAAGATACAGTTTTCTGCACCCCTTCCATTCCACCACGTGAATACACTTCCTTTGTAGCCTAAATCAGTGAGATTACATGTGGTAATACAATGTCTGAAGTCTTCCACCTCATTCAATGATACTAGATTGCCACCATACTTCTCATTTTCATCAGTTATGACATTGAAATCCCTAGCAACAAGCCAAGACCTAGTCATATCATTTGCCAAATAATCCATAGCATCCCACAATTCAATTCTATCCACTCTATCACATTTTGCATAAACTAAGGTTACAATCATCTTAGTATCCTTCCAAATTAGATAACCTTAGAGTTAAATGTTGTTCACTATCAATAAGGACAGTAACTTCCCATTCTTCATCTACAAATGCCCAGATTTTGTTATTGACCTTATGTAAAGCTGTCTCCAAACCAAGTCTCCTTCTATAGCTTTCCAACTTATAAGGTTGCTGAAAAGGTTCCATCAACCCAATAAGGAAGAAACTATACCAATTATGCATTGTTAAAAGCCTCTTGAAGGCTTTCTTTGTATTTACTGATCTCACATTCCAAATAAGTGCATTCAGCATGATCATATACTAGATTTAGAGACAGTTCTCCTTGTTTGCACCCTTGTTGAATGAGGTACAACATTTTGCTTCTTCTTTGTTTTCCCTATAGCTTTAGAGATTAGAGTAGGTGACATATCTCCATCCCTAGCTGCATTCTAAAAACTCTGAGCTGTAGATTCTTCATCAAGATCTATTTTGGCATTAACATCCTGTGGTAGAACAACCTGCAAACTTCCCTTAGCTTTAGGATCAACTACCTGATTGCTATGCTTCTTAGAAGAATGCTGCTGATGTGTATATTTTACTATTGATATTTCCTACCTCTGCTGAGAAACAGTGCTCTTGACTCCATTTTTGCCCTTGCTAGCATTATTCACAACATTTTTGGCACTGTCATGAGATTGAGGAATAACACGTGCCTTGATACTTATAGGTTGAGTAAGTTCCAAGTTCAAAATAGTTGGCATATCTTAACCCTGCTGCATCTTAGTAACCTCTTGCATTGCAGTACCACCCACTAGTTGTTGTAATTGAGACTCTGCATCATTCTTCTCTTCACTAACACCTTTAGCTTCATCTGCATCCTTCACATTCACACTTTCACTAGCCTGATTAGTAGCAGGAACAGGATCCTGCACACCAAATAATAACTCCAATGCATTCTCTGAAGGGTCAACAGAGCCTATAGATTGATCATGATTCTCATTCTTATAAAAAATTTCACCCTCCTCGACTTGCTGAGTCTATAGTACTCTTTCCACACTTTTAGTACCAACATTAGCATCAGTACCAACAGTATTAACATTAACAAGAGTATTTGAAGGAGCCTCTTGATAAGACTGATTAGTAAGACCAATAATGAGACTATAAAATCCTTTTTCTACCCAGGCTTTTGTACCCCCAGGTGACATGATATTCTTCTTTGGAGTAAAAACCATTACATTCACATTAAGATGCTTCATATTGATGTTCTTTTCACTGTAGACTACAACCTCAACATTATCTGCAGTCTTACTAATTACTAGAACACCTTGAACATCTATATGATCACCACTTCCATCAGTAACATCCTTAGTCACTATGTGTTTTCCACTTCCACTAGCCAAATCATGAGAAGAATCCTTTATGACTGCTACAACATTGCCATGCACATCATGCACTGCATTTGCATGCGCCATAACTGCATTTGCATGCACCTCTTCATCGACTTCCACCACTTTAGCCTCCTCCCTTTCCACTAAAGCTGCATATTTATTAACAGAATTAGGGTTAGGATTTATAGTTTTGGTAGCTTTAACAGCTTCAGGATTTTCATTATTATTCTTTTGCATATTCTTTTGCTATTTATGTTCACCATTGCCATTTTTCTTCTTCTTGCCCTTCCGAGTTTGCCATTGTTACTTGCCAATCACCAAACCACTATCAAGAATCTTGATATCTCCTTTACGATAATTTGGATTTGCATGACCTTTATTATTTTGTTCCACAGTGTTTGTAATTGTAACTTGCTTTCCCTTGTCATTTTCCACCTTGAGCTTCATTAGCATTATTCACTACCTCTTTCTTATCATTCACAACTGCTTCACTGCCTTCATTCCTTGGATACAACTCAGGGTGGACCTTCCAACACGAGTCAATATCATGACCTTGAATACAACACTCATTACAATATTTTGGCATGTAATCGTATTGATTCTTTACCCAGTGAGATTTCACACCTCCATTAGGAGTCACAACATAAATTTTCACTCTTGTAGAGTGGTCTTCCAATAAGTCAACTTCCACCTTCACCCTCACACAACTAGGTCATGTCTTATTCTTTGTATCAAAGTCCACAGTGAGTGGCTTACCCACTGTTGCCGCTAAAGAAAGAACTTCTTCAACAAAAAAATTTGGTGCTAGGGTTGGAATAAAATTCATGCAATAGCAATTCTTGTTTCTTCTTCAGGGGTGAACCATGGATCCCACTTCAAGGTTCGAATAGGATAAGAGAAGTTCTTATCTTTAATCCAAAACGAGGGCTTTGACATCAATGTAACATAATCTTCTACGAAGTTACATCTAATAAGAACGTGATGATTACATAGAAAACCAATCATAGGCTCTATTTTTAACTCAAATTGTTTAGGAATGTCAGCACGTAATGCATTAAAATCATTCCAACCATTAGTAAACTTCCCAACAACTGCATATTTAAGATTTTCACGTAAAATCATCGCTTCAATCTCCTTCTCATCAAATTGCAGCGTTATCTCCTTGTTGATAGATTAAAGGATGAAAGGGTATTTTTTGAAGTGGTTGTTTTGATATGGTAGGGTTCTGCATAGATTGTTGAAGAATTGTGGCATATTTATTGGTAGTTGTAGGTGTGTAAGGGTTAAGATGGCCGGACAACCTCTGGGAGAGGTCGTCCAAAGGGCGTCGGCCGCTATGTTGGCTAGGTCAAGGTTTCTCTCACTAGAACCAGGTCGCCTAGAGAAAGAGGCTAGGGTCAATTGATTATTTATATTAGACTTCCGCTGATTTTTTTTAATAAGTATGAGTATGCTTTCAGTTAGCCATAAATGACCATTTTAAATAGATATTAAAAGACGATTGAAAGAGAATAGATGTTTATTGATTTTATAAGGCGTTCCTAAGTTGTTCATAACATCGGGATGCCCTCGCGGGCCAAAGTGGGTTTTCTTCTGAGCGTGACACCCACTTTTCAGATGCATCGAACAAATGTGTCCGGGAGTGGATAAAGTCTTATCCCAAATTCAAAATGATCAAGGCTGATAACTAAATTTTTGGGCGGGATATCATAACATTTCTATCTTCCTTTAATTTTATGCGTGTCCTTTCAACTCTGCCACCCTGGACACGTGTCCTTCCTTAACTAGATGTTGCAGGCGGTGTGATTATCGAACCGTCTCCGTAATGATGACAAATTTCCTTATAAAAGACCCCAAACTTCTTTCATATTTCTTTTACACTCTTTAATCTTGCTT
Organism: Lycium ferocissimum; assembly: GCF_029784015.1. Classification (NCBI taxonomy): domain Eukaryota; kingdom Viridiplantae; phylum Streptophyta; class Magnoliopsida; order Solanales; family Solanaceae; genus Lycium; species Lycium ferocissimum. The sequence continues at coordinate 73,516,258 of NC_081345.1, forward strand.
GATTTTCTTTCTGAAAATCTTTATTTATTTAACAACTTTCATCCTTCTTCCTCCTAAACTTCTCATTAACAAACCCTTTATCAAGCTATGGCTAAAGCTGATGCTGGTGAAGTTGCGAACCCCATCATAGAAATAACTTTTCCATTTACTCTAGGTACATTTAATTTCTCAGATGACTTGGCCGTCATGAAGGCAAATACCAAAGCTGATCGCGGGGAGATGGTAAAACATTACCCTTCTTCTATCACCACTACTTCCCTTCAAACAGTCCGTGATGACTATAACTGCGAAAAAATCTTCTCATTACTATTCCTGGCCCGAATGATGACATCACCACTCCAAGACCGGATATGTCAAATATATACACATATCCGTTCACGTTGGGTTTAAGACCAGCAATTGATCAAGTGATCATAGATTTATGCAAATGTTGCAACGTTTGTCTTGCTCAAGTCGGCCCCTCTGTATGGAGGATTGTTGCCAGTATTTGTTTCTTGGCCGTCAAGGCCACATTACCTTTTACATTGGATGAGTTCATCCGGATCTATACTCCCAGACTCTTCCGGATTGGAATTATTACCATCTCAAAGAGGGGAAAAATACTCTTTCATCACCAGTCTTGATGAAGATCATGTACAAAGGGTGGATGGAAAGATTTGTGGCCGTCCCCACTGCGGAGATCATCGAGGCTAAGGATATGCCTTTTTCGGAGGCATGGAACCTCTCCCGTATGTACGAAATTTTGTATTTTTTATATTGACAAACTTCTCCTTGCATGGCTCCGAAAAATTCCTTTTTGCAGCTAATCGATATACCCCTCCTACTAACATGCGCTTCCCTGATTAGGTTTAACGCTTTTGAATGTTTCGAACTGTGACTTCCGAACATGGAAGAGAATTTTCTCCGGTCGGTGGAAAGCAAAGAACCATGGTAAGTCTAAGTACTTTTTTTTTTCATTTCACCTTTTTGTCTTTTTTCTCTTTTCTTCTAAATTCTTTAGTTCGACCAGGTTTGTCCAAAGGTACCGTTCACCCAAGGGTGACAATGGAAGACCCGGTCCTTGATCCGGAGGCTTCTGTTAACCGGATCAATCAAGACACCAAAAAGTTTAAGAAAAAATGACAAACTGGTTCTTCTTCTAAGAAACCGGTGGCCCTGGCACCATTTCTGACGCATCAAGACCTCTCAAAAGAAAGAGGCATTCTAGAGAAGACAGTTCCTCCAGAATAAATAATGAGAATAAAACTGGAGGTACTTCGAAACAAAACCTTCACCTCCATGACACCATCATTGTTGAAGATGACGAGGATACTGATGATGACCTTATGGTCAGAAACATCAAAATCGAATCGACTCTGGAGACTCTTCCCCAACATCCTCGATTGAGTCAAACTTTCACCGAAGCCCTTGAACAGCTGTTCATTGATGCTGAAATTGGTAATTCCAAAGTCCCACAGTTTGCATCCAGGGCCTCTCAAACTACTCCAAGTATTCCTACGAGGCTTTTTCTCCACTATCAGCTGCAAGAGATCCACGAGATCATGCCTCCTCCCGGGCTAGATTATTGAATGTTTATTCGGCTCTGAGCATAAATCCAAATCACCTTAGGATTGTTACCATATCAGTCCCCGATGATACCAACTTCCTTTCCAGTCCTGTTGGTGTTGCCAATTACTTGAAGCCATTGATATCGGAGTCTAATAGAGAGAAGATGAGCGGAGTTTCCTGGATGTGTCTCATCAATGAAAGCATGCACGTTTCTGCTCGAGTAAGAGTTTTTCCCTATTCTTAATATAAACTTGTATTCCTTTCGGTTGTCATCAAAATTTACTCATTTGATATTTGCTCAGTCCAGAGTACTTGCTGTTGAAGGTCTTAAACTTGGTCTTGAGGCTGTTGAATCATTGCCGGCTCAATTTCATGATCGTGATCATGATCATGATCGAGAACTTGAGTTCTGCGGCCGAATTAAATGGTGGAATCCCACTGACCGAGATTCCCCAAATTTCCGGAAGCTGAACTTGAAAAGGTTAAAAATGACATTAAGAAAGCTAATCAAGACCTGGAATTGGCCAACTGGGATAAAGAAGCTTTTCGTCAGCAAGCCGACCGTCTCCAAACTCAGCTTCAGACCTTTCAAGTCGAGTTCGATAACCAGGAAAATGCCTTGCACTTCTGGGTTCAAAGGGAATGTACACTTGATTTGGAAGTCAGAAGGCTTAACTATGAACTTTCAGTAATTGATGAAGAACGTGCAGCCGCAGATCATGACTACAACCACCACCTTACGATTTGGAAAGAGCAAGACTATCAAAAGTCTTTAGAAATTGGTAGGTTGGAAACAGGTTTAGCAGTATTAACCGCAGAAAACCAAGATCTTAGGGTTTAACGGGACGAGGCTTAAGTTCAAAGAGATGAAGCTCGAGCAAATCTCAAGGTTGAGGAATCTCGGTTGATTTTCCATGCCGAGTATACCACATGGAATGTTTGAAGATTTACTCTTGAATAAGCTCGTGATGGTATTAAAGATCTACCTGGGACAATTAAACAAGCTAGGAAATTGGAGATCGATGCCTTCAATGTGTTACCCCCATCCCCTCAACAAGATGATAAAAACCTCGAGGTTGATTCCAAGGAAGATTCGGGGGGGGGGGGAAGGGGGGGGGGGAAGAGGACACCAATGCCGATGATGAAGAAGAATATTTGAGCCCGAATTTGTCTCTTGCCCCTGTTAAGTTTCCAAACATTGATCCTACCGGGGGTAATTTACCCCCCCACAACTAAGCTCTTTCTAGCCTTTAGCGGACCATGGAATCGGCCGTGCCGGTTCCTTTTGTTGTCTTTGTAATTTTTCCTTTCGGGCCAAAATGTTGGTCCGTTTTGAAGCATTCTACTTATCTTTTATTCTTCTCTAATGAGTAATATATGCTTTCTGCACGAAGAATTTTGAAGTTGCTTTGCAATCATTATTCGAAGTCTTCGAGACTTATAAAATCTTAGTCTAAGCATTATGCTGGTGGAATAACCAAACTTACTTGAACTTAAAATTTTTTGAAATCCTTATAAGCGTGAACACCTCACATAAATTATTTCAAAATTTGAACAAATTCAAGTCATTCTTACCTTGGTGTAAGATTCTAGTTTACTTTAGTGTTTGGAATCTTTGCTTTGTTACTCACTTTGAAGCTAAGTTCATTTTTCTGCCTTAGCAGTTCATATGATTTTTAATCATGAATAGGTTTCGTACTTTTTGTCGAGTAACCTTTATATATGGGTGTTAAAATTATACTAACTAACCCTCAATTTATTTAGGTAAAATTCTTCCGAATAGTTATCTGAATCGGTTCTCAGTATGTTCGGGTGTGATTCATTTGAAACAAATTAAAAAATGGGCCTTATATTTATGCTATTTGAATGGGACATCTCCGATTCAATTTTGGCATTTTTGGTTGGAATCAATGCGTATTCTCAACAATTAGCTTTGGTGAAGCTTATAGCTCAACAACCAAACATATGTCTTCTTTATTTTTGAGATGAAATGAGTAACTCGGAGGAAATTCCTCCGTTTATTAATTTAAAAACACACGTCATATTGACAAAATGTATAATTGGAGAAAATTTCTTCCTTTATTGACATGAGAATTTCTCTTTGTACTACAACCGTGAATACATCACTGAGTTTACAAACTTGCATTTGAATATCCAAGCAAATTCCTTGAATATCTCAAAATAAATTCATTTTGGTCCGTTCCACTTTTGGCGATAGTCTCCAGTAATATGGGCGACAGTCCCCTACAATATTTTATCATCGAAGGGTTATATCCCGGGGTGTTGGAGTTTAAAGAATGAAGTCTCAAAAACTTGATTAAGTCCTTCTCATGCCAGTCCCAAGTTTTTGGGTAGCTTACTCGAAATAATTCTTCTCCAATTGCAACTTCCATGCGTTCACTCTTGAAGAAGCCACACTTTATGTTGCTGCCTCATTAAAAACCTTACCAGAAAAACCCATTTTTGAGATAAAATCCGGTCTAAGGGAAAAAGAGTGTAGCACATGATTTCATCGAATCGTGAACGGTCTTCAAGTACTTGTTCTTCATGAATCTTCTTGCCCTTCAAAGATCCTTTTGTTTTGTATAACTCCTCGTTTCATAGCTTATGCAAAAAGTATTAGTGCATAATATACAAACCATTTTAAAGAGAACATACCTCTCAACAGTAATACCGCTTTAGATGACTAACATTCCGATTATTAGGAACCTAAGTTACATCTTCCTTCTCGAGTTGATATGGCCCTTTTCCTGCTATACTTACTATCTGGTAAGGCGCTTCCTAGTTCGGACCTAACTTTCCAGCATTTACATCCCTGGTATTGAAGGTTACCTTCCGTGGGACTAAGCCCCTTACTTGAAAGTGTCGGAGATTGGTTCGACGATTGTAGTATTTTCAGATTTGTTGTTTCCATGCTAAAATTCGGAGCAATGCCATTTCTTTGTGCTCTTCGGCTAAATTCAACTCGACTAGAATTTCTTCGTTATTTCCTTTCTCATTTGCATGCTTGTATCGTAAGCTAGACTCCCCCCACTTCTACTGGTATCAAAGCCTCAGCTCCATATACAGGTGAAAAAGGAGTTTCGTCGATGCTTACTTTTGTTGTCGTATGGTATGCCATAGCACTTCTGGTAGTACTTCTCCCAATTTTCCTTTTGATGATTCTAATCTTTTCCTTAAATTTTGAAAAATCATTTTATTCATTGACTCCGCTTGTCCGTTCGTACTTGGGCGATACGGCGCGGATGTATTTCTCTGAATTTTCATATTTTAAAAAAATTCAGTGCTTTCCTTCCCACGAACTGCGGACCATTATCACAAGCAATATCCTTTGGGATTCCAAATCGACAAATTATGTGGTCGTAAATGAAGTCGATAACTTCTTTTTCATATATATTTTTACAAGCTCCTGCTTCCAGCTATTTAGAAAAATAATCAGTCATTATTAACAAAAACTTTACTTGTCCCATTGCCACTAGTAATGGTCCGACAATGTCCATCCCTCATTTCACAAATGGCCACGGGGAGATCACCGGATGAAGTAACTCTGCCAGTTGATTTACTAGTGCGACATGCCTCTGACATTTGTCACATTTTTTAACAAATGCCTTGGCATCTTTGATAGTTCTAAGGGCATTCGTGTTTTGATGATTGTCAAGCTATTTCAGAACCAGAAAGAGACCTGGTCTGTAATCTGCTCTTTGTGCAACTTGCACTATTGGCATAGGCAGCTGTAAAGTTGAGCCACTTGCTGCATACAAGTACAGTTGTGAATTGGCCTATGCTTTAGGCCAAAATTGAAGAGTGTTCTCTTTTCACCCCCACATGCTCCCACTATATATACAACATGGTGGCAACATATTTGGTAGACTTGAAAAACCTAATCCAAATTGTGCAAAATCTGCCGATGCAAGTTTCTCAAGATCTCTCATGAACAAAGCCATCTACAGGCTGAAGAACCTGATCCAGACACAAGATATTGTCTATGTTCTTTAGGATGTTGTGAGTCTTTGTTTACTTGTGCTTAAACTGTAAACCTACTCTTCCCAAAAATAAAGTTGTTTGTCGGTGTTCTATATTCTCAAGGTTGCTTCCACAAGCTCTTGAGTAGTTGTTACACCTCGAAAAAATTTCTGTTGATGCACAGTAAATATGCTAATGAGGAATACGAAGTACGATGTTTCAATAAGTAAGAAATAACATTTGATGATTCCAAGTAAGATCCGAAAGACATTCGATGTAGATGAGAAAGTTGCGCAAGAGAAGGTTATGTATACGATAAAAGTATCGGAAGTGATTTATGAGTAGTAAGTTGATGACAACTTAATGATGTGTGGGGAAGAGTTATGACGCCCCTTATATTGTTAATGATGTGATAAACAAGTGCTAAGAAGGTTCTATAAGTATTGGAGATCAAACGAGACGACGGGATCAAACTTAGTGAAACAGTGAGTTCCACGGCTGGTTCCACGGCCAGCATTGTGTTCCACGGACGGTGATGGGTCCGTGGAACCCCAACAGAGAGAAGGCGACTAGGCTGGTCGTGAACCACAACCAGCTTCACGGACAAGATTGGGTTCCACGACCGTGGAACGTCCGTGGAACACCCGACGGGCTGAAATGTTTTAAGTCTTTAAATGTGTTTTCAACTTCATTATTTCATTCCCAACATCTCTCTACTTCTCTCTAAGACTTCTAGGGCTTCATATATATATTTCATGAACAAGAATTCAAAGGGAATCAAAGGTTCTAATCATCAATACAAGTGAATCAAAGTAAGAGAACCCATTAAAGTTCTTCAAAAGCAAAGAATTCAAGTGAAGGAAAATCTAGGGTTTGGCTCAAGTGAGGTATATGCAACCAAGGTTCAATCCTACACTATCTAAGGTGAGTTTTATGATGTTTTCATGTTGTTTAAAGTATTTGGAAGTTGAAACACTTGGATTACAAAAGAATGTAAGAAATAGGTCATGAATGTGTGAATAGTAGCACTTTTGAGTAAACGTTTGGAACGAGTGATGATTCTTGATGCTTTATGAATATAATCATGTTATAAATGCTATTGAGAGTGTGGAAAATGACATTGTATGTGAATGAACGTATTGTCGAGTTATGACTATGAATATGGAAAATTGAACTGAATTGTGAAGTAAGAGTAATGTAGATGACTAAAGGCTATTGTGATGATATTGTGAATGTTGTTATTGATGTTTGGGAGTTGATGTGTAATACGAAGAAAGTCATATAAATAAAGGAGGTGCTGTCCGATTTTCTCTAGAATTAGTCATGAATGCTAAAGCTATCCATTATCTAATATGAGTATACACTTCAATGAAGGTAGAACGTGAGCTTTGAAGAAGAACGTATGTGATATAATAGTTGCACGGAAAGGTATGTAAGGCTAACCCTTCTTTCATAAGGCATGGTTCTTTGGCCAAATGTTCATCTTCTTATGAGTTCATGATACTCTCTAGTGATCCTAGCTCGAGAAGCTATTAAGCTAATGATGCTCAAATGATGTGATAGTACTAAGTTCCTTATACGACGAGTAACACTCTACGAATAGAAGGTAATGAATGACGATAGAAAAAAGGGCTAAAGATAGATATGCGTTTGTATATATGTGTGCCCATGAGAGGCTATTGTGAACCCCGAGCTTATATGGCCGGGTAGAATATAATGAGTATGTATATCTATATATATAACGACGTGCGCGCACCACTGCAGTTGGGTACGAACAACCCTGAGCCTTGGTAGGGCCAGGCACTGAGCCTTGGTAGGGCCGGGTACGTGAAACACCAAACCTTCGTGGTCGGATAAGCTATATAAAAGCTATATGTATGACATCTATATGAGTACGAATAAGCTATATGTATGACATCTATATAAGTATGAATAAGCTAAGTATATGACCCCTATATGAATACGATTATGCTATGTATATGATATCAATTAGAGTACGAATATGTTAAGACCATGTAAGTGCCAAGTAAGGGCTATGTATATGCAAAGTACATGATATGAGCATGAGTGTGAAAGGGGATATGAATATGAGTACGAAAATAGATACGAAAGGTAATTGAGCAAAGATATGAATGTATGTACGCGAGTACGAAATAGAAACGGAACGTCCCTATGGAAAGCAGGTAAGTGCTATGATAATGAGGCTATTGTCTCCCATCTTATGTTATTTCATATGTTATCCATTATGCTTCCATATTGATATTGATCATGCTTTACATACTCAGTACATTCTTCGTACTAACGTCCTTTTGTTTGTGGACGCTGCGTCACCCGTAGCCCAGTGAGAGACAGATTTCTTGATCCTTAGTTGTATCTTCTCGTGGACTACATAGCAGAGTCCATTTTATTCGTGAGTCGTGCGGCTTTTGTATAGATTCTTTTGTGTATATATTCATGGGCACGGCGGGGTCCTGTCCCTCCCATATGCTATGATATGATGTACCTTCTTAGAGGCTCGTAGACATTGTGTATTTGGTTAGATGTGTTCGGCCTTGACTGCCTATATTTTGGGATATTACTTTGATAGCCTTGTCGGCTTATGTACATTGTATGGGCATCATGTTATTGAAGATATAGTTATGTCGTTGCTCAATGAGATTAGAATGATGAATGAAAAGTATGATATAATTATGTGGCTCACCTAGAATGTGATGTAAAGTGTGTCAAGGGGTGCCCGGGTGGGCTAGCACCGGGTGCTCGTCGCTGCCCTCGGTTTGGGTCGTGACAGTAGTACACTAGGCTAGAATTAGCTTAGTTGTATTAGTTGAATTCTAAAAGGTTTCTTGTTGGATGAGTATCTTCACAAAAACTTCGAGTGGTACACTAGGCTAGAGTTAGCCTAGGTGTATTAGTTTCGTTAGCTAGAGTTAGTCAAGTGGAGGTGTTTGCAATCAGTGTGTTGCAAAGGTTGAGGGACTGGAGTTAGTTCCTAGGTTGCTACTATTGTAAGGGTAGAGGGATTATGGGAGTAAGTTCCTAGCTTACAATAGGCTGTAATCTGAAGTTGCTCGTGTAGTGGAGTTGAAATCCTACTGGGGTAGGTCGTGGTTTTGGTGGATGCACAGCCTTCGACAAGTGGTATTAGAGCGAGTGCTTTCTAAAAGGTTAACACCTATAAAGAATCTGTAAAATGGAAGCCCCACCAAATATGGAAGAAGGACAGTCTTTCATCAGGCTACCTAGATTTAACGAAAAATATTATGGGCGGTGGAAGACTAGAATGCATGACTTCATCATGGCTGAAGACTCAGAGCTGTGGGATATCATCTGTGATGGCCCCTATATTCCAGTACACACAAGTGGAGTTGGTGTAAAAGCTATTGCCAAAACTAGGAAAGAATACAATGAAGCTGACAGGGAGGCAGTGGAGAAAAATTATAAAGCCAAGAAGATCCTTGTGTGTGGAATAGGACCTGATGAATATAATAGAGTCTCAGCGTGCTCAACATCTAAAGAGATCTGAGAAGCTCTTCAAACTGCACATGAAGGAATAACACAGGTGAATAACTCCAAGATAGACATGCTTACTACAGAGAGTGAAATGTTCAAAATGAAAAAGGGAGAATCTATTCATGATATACACACTACATTCACCTCTATCATCAATGAGCTTCATTCTCTAGGAGAGGAAATCACAACTACTAAACTGGTGAGGAAGCTGCTTGGTGTTTTGTCGGATTCTTGGGATAGCAAGGCAAATGCTATTTCTGAATCCCAAGACCTCACCAAGCTGACGGTCAATGAACTCATTGGAAACCTTAAAACCTATGAGATGAAGATAACCTTGAAAAAGGATGAAAAGAATGAAGTAAAAAGAGAAAAAATTCTTGCTCTCAAAGCTACCAAAGAAGACTCAAGTGATGATGAATCTAAGCTGGCATATCTCACATGAAGATTTATTAAACTGATCCGGCAAAGTGGTGGAATCCTGAAGGCAAGAAGCTCCAGCAGAAACTCCATAGGAAATGACTATCTCTACCATAGGTGTGGTAGGTCTGGTCACTTTGCTAAAAAATGTTCTCTGAATAAACAGGACAGTTATGACAGAACTGCATGGAGAATCAGCTTCCTGACAAAAGGTTCAGAAGAAAGGAAGTTGTTGATGAAATAGTAAAACAGGCACTTGTTGCATTAAAGGACTCTTCCAGTGAGTCTGAAGATGAGGACGAATAGAGGATACATCTATGGTGGCCATTGAAAAGGAAGCCTCCAAGTATAAGTCTATCCTTGCCCTCATGTCAAAGTCAGATTCAGACGATAGTGACAAGAGTGATGAAGTGGAACAGGTAAATTTCTTGGAGGAAAAGAAAAACCTGAAAGCCTAGTCTCTAAATAAACTCATATCACTGTTAGGTGTGTTAATTGATGCCTATCATGCCCTTATTGCTGAAAAGGATGCACTAACTCTTGAAATCTGTAATACCGAACTTGAAAGAGATAATTTGTTGGTGCCGATTGGAGAAATGAGAGAGCAGGTTGATGAGACCAATCTACAGAATGTTATACTGGAAGGTCAAATAAAAGGGGATACAGGAGCTTCTCTTAAAGGGAAGGGTGAATCTAGTAAAATTTACTTGGAGCTTGAATATTAGATCAAAGAGGAAAAACTAAGTCTCATTACTGAAGTTGAGAGGAGCAAGCAATTGGAGGAAGACTTGAATAGAATTAAGCTTGATCTTGATAAAACTCTCAAGTGGACTTGGTCCTGTGACATAATTACCTCCATGTACAAGAGTAAAGGAAGCGGCAGGGAAGGGATTGGTTATAAGTAGACACCTTACAATCCCCACAATAAGTATGTCTCCACCACTGAGAACTGGATTTGCACTCACTGCGGGCAAGAAGGTCACTACAAGGAGTCTTGCAAAGAAAGAATTGAATCCTTTTAGAGAAACGGAGATTTCATCAAAAGGAAAGCAAGTTTGGGCATGAAAGGAACTGGTTCTCAAAATAAAGGACCTCAGAAGAAGAAAGGTAATGTGCTGCCTATTTGGGCGAAGAGGAACTTGATCCATCCCTTCTATAACTATAAGGGACCCAAGCTGGTTTGGATTTCCAAATCCAAACACTGACATCATGTGCAGGACGAGGAGAGAGAAGAGGAAGGTAGATGTGATAGAAGAAAGGGTATGCACACATGGGAGGTGCAACACAACGTATGAACAAAGTACAGAACTGGTGCTCAGCACGGTTAAAACTATCCAAAGACCCGGTCTCTCTGTGACTTAGGTTAGTAGTTCTTTCAATACCTTCAAATGTTCTTAATTATTTAAGTGCCAAGTCAGTCAAGCATCTTCTAATTCAAATTTCAAACCTTAAGTCTTCCAATCGACGCTTCACTTCCCATCCTAAAATGTCATCTCAGACACCTTAAATACATCTCTCTTGTCCTTCTCTCTCTTCACTTACCAAAATCATCAGACCATCAAAACTTCTCATTCTCTCTTCTGTCCTATACAAGGTCGTCTGAACCAACTCCTATCTCATCCCTCTTACCAAGTACAAATATCTCAAAATCCTCCTTCAAGCCAAATCAAAATGAACTCCCAATTGTCATCCTCAGAGCACTCAATCTCCTCTAACCAAAGTATATCTGTATCTCTATCTGGTGTCTTCGAACTAAGAGGACCCTTGAATCTTGAGGAAAGATTGTCAGACTCCTCTTCAAAAGAATCGGACAAAACAAGTGGAGAGATTGAAATGGGAAGAGGTAACATTGATAACTCTAAAGGACAACAGGTTGGAAATCTTAACAGAAAGAAAAGGCTGTAGATGTCATGCCTGTCTCTCACTCTGAGAAGAAAACTTGGTGTCCCATCTATGCTAAAGCACCTGGTCCCTGAAAAGAAAATTCAGGAGAAAATGTTGACTCTAATGGTGATATCATACTTCGCTTAGTGCACAATCAGATCTCTGGGGGTATGAACGAAAACAAGAAAAGGAAATCAAAGGGAATGACAGGAAGAGAGGAGGGGATAGGAGGAGAAGAAAGTGATACTCAATTTGCCTCACAAAAGAAATGGAGGACAAGTGTCGTTAGGATACGTGAAATTGAACGAAGAAAGGAACATCTCAAAACGCAGAAGATTCTTTTTGGATGATGATTGATATAAACCCGAAAGAGGAGACTGGGAAGAACTGTGGGAGATGGTGGAATTTCAAAAGTGGACTCATCTTCTTATTCCACCGGTTCCTTGTGTGTATGAAGCTAAAGTAATGGAACTGTACACAAATCTACTTCATCTTGATGGCAGTGCTTTGGCCCTAACAGTGAATATGATAGACTTTGTACTGACTGATGCGGTACTAGCCAATATCTTGGGAGTACCAACTGAAGGGCTGAGGGATGTGACTAGAAGGGCTTCCACCTCCTTGAAAAATGTGATTGTTAAGGAAGGCAGGTCAGTCCGTCCAGGAAAGCTCCTCAAACAGGATCTCGAGCCCACTTGTCAACTGGTTTTCGAGTTTGTGGACAAGGTGCTCATACTAAGAAGTGAAAGGGAGGGAAATGTCACTTCATAACATAAGGTACTCATGGAAGCTTTGTCAACTCTTGAACTGATCAATCTACCAGCAATCATGATCAATCACATGATCAATGCTGTGAGCACTAGTGAAAATGATCCTAGTCTTCCTTATGGATTTTTCCTGACAAAGGTCCTCGTGCATTTTAATGTAAGAACTGGCATAGCCACCTTGGGAACAGAAGAGAATGTGATCTCCATGGCTACTCTGAAAGATTGTGAGTGTGTGCCTAAAAAAGCAAGCTCCATCATCTATGTTCTCACCAAAGCCCTGAAGGCAACATATGCTGAAATTAAGCAAGTGAAAGGTGAGAATGCTCTTCTTAGGGATCGGTTGAAAATCAAAGTAGAAGATCTCAGGAAGCAAATGCTCCAAGATCAGGGCGCTTATATTGAGAAAATTGACAATTTTCTTCAAACCTTAGATCACCCCCAGTAATCAGCTCCTAGCAATTGCCTTCAGTCTCTACTTCCTTCCCTTGTCCTCCATTGGCTGATATCTTAACCCCTATATTCTCTACCTTTCTTGTCTGACTAGAACATTAGTAGCTTACTTTGGCTTATGCTTGTACTGTTTGAACTACTTCCTATTCTTGGGCTTTTACATTATTTTTTATGCACTATTTCTTGCTTGCTTATGATGATTCTGCTTGTAATATTTTTTGCTTGTACCTCTTACTGGCTGCACTGTGGTTGCTTTTCTAATGATGCCAAAAGGGGGAAGAATATGAATGAATATTGTGCATATGTAGTGAAAGTGTGGCGATGGGATCACTATGTTATGAGAAAGAAAGCGGTGGATGTGCTGGAAGACATGCTGCTGAACTAAGGGGGAAGATATGCAGTTGAAATGGTATTATGTTGCTAACATGTTATAGGTGCCTTGACAATGATGGTCTGCTTTGCAGGGGAGAACAAGTGGGAAGTTGGTTCTTAGAGGGAACATTAGTCTATGAGTTTGTCATCATCAAAAAGGGGAAAATTAATAGTTCCAAGTGCATTCGTGTTTTGATGATTGTCATACTATTTCAGAACTAGATAGAGACCTGGTTTGTAATCTGCTCTCTGTGCACCTTGCACTATGTGCAGAGACAGTTGTAAAGTTGAACTACTTGCTGCACACAAGTACAGCTGTGAGTTGGCCCATCCTTTAGGTCAAAATTGAAGAGTGGTCTCTTTTCACCCCTCATGCTCCCACTATATATATAATATGATGGCAACATAATTGGTAGACTTGAAAAACATAGTCCAAATTGTGCAAAATCTGTCGATAAAAGTTTCTCAAGATCTCTCATAAACAAAGCCATCTACAGGCTGAAGAACCTGATCCAGACATAAGATATTTTCTATGTTCTTTAGGATGTTGTGAGTCTTTGTTTACTTGTGTTTAAACTGTAAACCTACTCTTCCTAAAAAGTAAGCTGTTTGTAGGTGTTCTAAATTCTCAAGGTTACTTCCACAAGCTCTTGAGTGGTACACTAGCCTAGAGTTAGTTTAGTTGTATTAGTTGAATTCTCAAAGGTTTCTTATTAGAAGAGTGTCTTCACAAGCACTTTGAGTGGTACTCTAGGATAGAATTAGTATAGGTGTATTAGTTTCCTTGGCTAGAGTTAGTCAAGTGGAGGTGTTTGCAATCAGTGTGTTGCAGAGGTTGAGGACTACGGGAGTTAGTCCCTAGGTTGCTACTATTGTAAGGGTAGAAGGATTATAAGAGTTATTTCCTAGCTTACAATAGGTTGTAATCTGAAGTTATTCATGTAGTGGAGTTGAAATCCTACTGGGGTAGGTCGTGATTTTTAATCCCTTGAGCAAGGAGTTTTCCACGATAAAAACAGTGTCTTATTTACTTACTGCATTGCATAAGGGAACTGGTACACAACCAGGTTCCTCATACATTATTCGGTGGACGCACAGCCTTCAACAATCTTTTTCCATTTGGGACCAATAATAACCTGCCCTAACCAATTTTCGTGCAAGCAGATCTGCTCTGGAATGGTTACCACAAATTGCCCCGTGAACTTCCCTTATTATATAATCTGTTTCTCCGAGTCCTAAGCATCTTGCCATCGGCCCATAAAATGGCCTTCTGTACAACTGTCCGTCATAAAATCTATACCGAACAACTTTCATTCGTAAAGCTCTCAGGTAATTTCTCATCTCTGAGATAGTCTATGTATTTGTTCCTCCAATCCCATATCAAACCGGTGGAATTGACCTCCAGATGGAAAGTATCAAATGCTTAATTTAACAATTGCACCACTTTTTCGAAGTTATAACCGTCAGCGTCAGTTGAAGAGCCCCAGTTTACCAAAGCATCAACTTCCATATTTTGCTCACGGGAAATATGCTCCAATGTCCACTCCTTAAACCGACGCAGCAGTGCTTGAACCTTGTCCAAGTACCTTTGCATCCTTTCAGCTTTTACTTCAAAGACTCTGTTCACCTGATTAACCACTAAGAGCGAATCACTCTTAGCTTCTATGACTTCTGCTCCCAAGCTTCGATCCAATTCTAAACCTGCAATCATGGCCTCATACTCGGCTTCATTGTTAGTTAATTGCATAATTCTTATTCACTGTCTGATTATATCTCCAGATGGATTTTTTAACACAATTCCTAATCTGGGCCCTTTCACATTGGCAACACCAGTAGTGAATAAGGTCCAGACTCTGAGCATTGCTCCGGATAAAATTGTAAATTCTTTCTCTACATCGGGCGACATCCCTGGGTTGAAATCCACAACAAAATCAGCCAAAACTTGGGATTTTATGGCCGTTCGAGGTCTATACTCTATATCATAGCTGCTAATTTCTACTGCCAATTTGGTCAATCTTCCTGAAAGCTCAAGCTTGTGCAATATATTTCTTAACGGATAAGCAATCACTACACAAATTGGATGACACTGAAAATAAGGCCACAATTTTCTAGCAGCAGCTATTAATGCTAAAGCCAATTTTTCTAAGTGAGGATATCTAGTATTAGCACTTGCTAAGGTTCTACTAACATAATAAATAGGAAATTGCATACCTTTTTCCTCTCGAACCAAATCCGCACTTACCGCCACCTCGAACACGGCCAAGTATACCAACAACTGCTCATCCGATTTTGGTTTCGCCAACAAAGGAGGACTTGATAAGTACTTATTTAGGTCCTTTAAAGGCTGTTGGCATTCTGGATTCCATTTGAAATGCTTTTTCTCTTTCAAAAGAGAAAAAATCTGTGGCTCTTTTCCGATGATCGGGAAATAAACTGACTCAACGCAGCTAATCTCCCGATCAGCCTTTGCACAGCTTTCACATCGTCCAATACTTTCGGAATATCTTCTATGGCTTTGATTTTATCGGGATTGACTATGATTCCTTTGTTTGATACCAAAAATCCTAGAAACTTGTCGGAACCCACCCGAAGGCACATTTCTTCGGGTTCAACTTCATGTTATACTTCCTTAGGATCTCGAAGGTTTCATGCAAATGCTTCGAATGTTCTTCCGAATACAGACACTTGACCAGCATATCATCAATATAAACTTTCATAATTTTACCTATTTGTTGCTCAAATATACAATTTACTAAACGCTGATAAGTTGTTCCGACATTCTTTAATCCAAATGGCATAATATTATAGCAAAGAGGTCCCATATTTGTTATAAAAGATGTTTTTCTTTTATCCTTAGGGTTCATTCTAATTTGATTATACCCAGAATAAGCATCGAGAAAATTTAACATTTCATGTCCCTCCGCGGCATCAATCATACGATCAATGTGCGGCAAAGGGAAAGAATCTTTAAGGCATGCCTTATTCAAATCTTTAAAATCTATGCACATTCTCAACTTATTTACTTTTTTAGGTACACTACTACGTTAGCAAACCAGTCAGGGTACTTTACTTCCCGAATTGAACCTATGTTCAATAGCTTGTTTACCTCCTCTTTAACAAACTTGTTTTTATATTCAGCGATTGGCCTTCTCTTCTGTTTTACCGGAGTAAATCTTGGATCTAAGCTCAGCTTGTGAGTTGTGATCTCCTATGGTATATCTCTCATATCTTCATGTGACCAAGCACAATCAACTTTAGCTCTAAGAAAATGAATTAATTTAAGCCAGAGCTCCGGATTTAACCCGGTGCCCAGGTATACCTTCCTTTTGAGCAAATGCTCAAAGAGGCTAATCTTCTCAAGTTCTTCTACGGTGCATTTCATGGCATCCAGATCATACGGATCTACAAATGACCTTGGAACCCTGTGATAATCATCTTCTTCAACATCCTCTTTTATCGGACTTGAGGCTTTAACTACATTTGGGTCTGTGGCTAATGCCTTTGCTGGTCCGATTTCCTTTAATTGCTATTTGGACACATAATCCTTTTTTCCTTTTTCTCTAGCGGTTTTACCACCGAAGGTAGCTCTTCCATTGGTAACTATATGGAAAACATCTCCTTTTCTGTGAGTTGCTCACCCCTATTAAATTCGATCCCTTCTGGGGTAGGGAATTTGAGCATCAAATGCCCTTTTGAAGGCATGAATTTCATATCGTGAATCTAGGGCCTCCCTAAGATAGCATTATATCTCATATCTCCGTCTATGACAAAGAATTTTGTTTATTTGATGATTTTGTTTATTTGATGATGCCACCTATTTGGATTGGTAACATGATTTCACCCCTTCATGTTTCGCTTGACATGTTAAACCTATTAAGGATCCTTACTGACGGGACTACTCCACCCAGTATTTCTAGTTGCTTTATGACTTTCCATTGAATGATATGAGCTGAGCTACCTGGATTAATTAAAATACGCTTAACTTTACAATAATTAATCATAACGGAATTTACCAACGCATCACTATGTAGCAATGTGATGCCCGCATCATCATCATCGGTAAAAGTTTTAGCGCCTTCTTGTGCAGAGTCTCGAACCCTCTTTTCTCGAGTTATTGTAAACTTGGTCCTTTTTATTGTGTAAGGTGATCCGCTGATTTCATCCCCACCAATGATCATGTTTATCACATGACGAGGTTCAACTTGTTCTGCCTGTTTCCCACCATCCTGATTTCTGCTGTAGTTTTCCTTACCCCGATCACTTAAAAATTCTCTCAAATGACCGTTCTTTAACAGCCATGCTACTTCATCATGAAGGTGTCGACAGTCAGCGGTCTGATGCCCATGAGTCTCGTGGTACTCACAAATTAAAGTTGGGTCCCTTAGATTGGGGTCTGATCGAATTGGTTTTGGCCATCTCGTGTCACTAATTTTCCTCATAGCTATGACCAATCCAGCTATATCGATGTATTCCGACAACCTCAGATTCTCAACATTATTGGTTGTTGAAGCGCTTACTTTGGTTTTGGTCTGCAAACCTCTGCTACTTTGACCCCAATCGCTCCTTTTGTCGAAGCTTGGCCTTTCGAACTAATAGCCTCGGCCCTGTTTCATCCTTGACTGGGATCTTTCATATGGTTGATACCGGTCGTAAGAGAACTTGAGGTTGGAATCAACCCTCTTTTTTGGTCTATCTTGATATTGACTATACACCATGGTGCCGGCTGGCAATCCCAACTGATCATCTTCTACTCGAATTTTCGACTCGTACCTATTATGGACGTCTGCCCAGGTTGTCGCCGGAAACTCTAACAAGTTTTTTTTTTTAATTTTAGAGATGCACTTGAACTCCTAACATTCAAACCATTGGTGAAGGCCTCAGTTGCCCACTCATCTGGTACCGCAAGTAATAACATACGCTCCTTCTGGAATCTTATCACGAATTCCCGCAGCAATTCATTTTCCTTTTGAACTATTCTGAAAATGTCAGCCTTTCTTGTTGGCACCTTTTTCACCTTAGCATGTGCTTTGACAAAGCATCAGCGAGCATCTCGAAGGAATTAATTGAATGTTCAGGAAGCAAGTGGTACCATGTCATTGCCCCTTTAGACAACGTTTCTTCGAGCTTCTTCAGTAAAACTGATTCGATCTCATCCGGTTGCATATCATTTCCTTTATTGCGCAAGTGTATGCTGTCACATGCTCCTGAGGGTCTATAGTCCTGTCATATTTGGGTAGATCTGGCATTTTGAACCTCTTAGGGATCAATTTTGGTGCAGCAGTTGGGGGGAAAGGTAACTTTCTGTATCTTTTAGAATTCGATCCTTTCAATACCGGCAGTGCTCCCGGTATCTGATCAATTTGAGCATTGAACGACTTAAATTTCTTTCACTACGATCCAACTGACTGTTCAATTCTTTATCATTCTTTTCTAGTCGTCTAGACAGAGCTTCAAAATCTTGCGCCTTCAAAGTCTTTGCATTGTTGTCGATTCGGTTCATGCAACCATCCCACCTTCTGCTGCGACATTTGTTTCAACAAATCTTTTCTCCTTTCGCATATCTGCAATTTCCTTCTGCAACTGCTGTAGCAAGATAAGGATTTTTTGCTATGTCATTCCTTCTGACTCCAGTTTCACCTTCGGCATCATCTTCATCATCATAATTCGGGGTTGAGGTATTCCCTGTGTATGCTTGGACCCACGGGTTAATCAATATGCATTTCATCCCTCTGACGAATTTCACCTACAGCCAGATCAATTTCTGATCTAGTTGTGTTGTTCAGTACGCCATTTAAAGTGTTTCCTTGAATTCCAGTGTTCACACGGTCTCCAGAATTTGTCATAGCCTAATCACCTGACTTCACAAATTTAAAGGTTTTCGTGAAATGAGTTAGAGCAACAAAAACAATATCACTTTTATCCTTAGCCCCACGGTGGGCGCCAACTAGTTTACCTTAAAAAGAGTACAGTTGAATTTGTATTGTGGTTAAAGGATATGCGAATTGATTTGTTATAAGTAAGAGTTAAAATCAAGTAATCAAGTAATTAACAATTGAAATAAAAAACTATAAGATAAATATAAAATGATTTAGCCTGAGTCGAATGATCTTGTAAGGTATCCTTCAATATATTGACTCCGGATGAGCAATTTTGCTTCGGTGAGCTTGAATATCCCAAGACAAAGAATAGTAGAAAAAGCTTATAAAATGCTTATAGAAATTATACTAATGGTGTTTAGCCAGTGAGAGTTGTCCTTCAATCATGAGATTATGATCCTTTTATAGGTGCAAATCATCAACCATTCATCTGCCATTTAATCACTACATAATGAACAATTATGGATAATTAATGTCCTTAACTACAAAGGTGTTACACTCGGATAAGAAGCCGGTCCGAATTCATAACGGTCGTAACGTGCGAACCTTTCCATACCAATTGCTATGAATCGATTGCTTCGATCTTTAAATGTCATCTGATTCCTTCGGTTATTTATCACAGCAGATTACTTCGAATTTCGTCATTATCCACATGTCCACGTCACATCATGCCACGTGTAAATAAAGAAGTTTTTACCCTATACAGATATTCCACTGAATAATGATGTAATGCGTTCTACAACAGCAAAAACATACCCAGTGTAATCCCACAAGTGGGGTCTGGGGAGGGTAGAGTGTACGCAGACGTTAGCTCTACCTTGGTAGGGATAGAGGCTGTTTTCGATAGACCCTCGGCTCAAGTAAAGCAGAAATAAGGCAATACAGAAATATAAGCAACAACTAGGGGTGTACATGGACCGGGTTGGTTCAGATTTTTTAAGACCAAACCAAACCAATTGCATCGGGTTTTTAAATCTATAAACCAAACCAAACCAACAAAAGTGGGGTTTTTCAACCTCGGGTTTTCTCAATTTTCTCGATTTTTTCGGGTTGCTCGGGTTTTTCGGATTTTTTCTGGTAAAGTCTTCATACTAAACATATAATTTGTACTTCAAATATTTTTGGCCAAACCCATCTACAAACACCTGTGGTCGTCCACTTCTTTCACTTGAGTACCTAAATTGGCCCTTGTTCCATTTAGACACTTCAGGTGGGTCATTCCTATTCCACTTAGACACTTTTTACACTGTTATCGGAGCAAAATCAACACCAATCGTCTCCTACATGGATTAAGTGGCCAATTAAATTGTGTCAACTCATTTAAATTGTGCCAACTCATTTTAATTGTAAATTCGTGGAGTTTTGACCATTAAAAATTGGGGCTTTTGGGCTGGTTGGACGTGCAATGAGGTGGCGCCCCCTTTGGTGTTGGTTTTGGTCCGATAACGGTGCAAAAAGTGTCTAAGTGGAATAGGAATGACCCACCTGAAGTGTTTAAATGGAACAAGGGTCACTTTAGGTGCTTAAGTGAAAGAAGTGGACAACCATAGGTGTTTGTCGATGGGTTTGGCCAATATTTTTTTAGGCGTAGTAAGATACGACTATCTAATTAAGATATTTTTTAAGAAAATAACACAAAATGTGAGATGAGAGATGACATTGTACCAAAATATTCAACAACAAAAAAAAAAGTAATGAAATTGGATAAAATAAAATGATCATAATTTAAAAGTACTAAGTCATGCTATAACAAGTACGTTTAAATTATAAGGCATATAGAAAATGATTATAATCTAAAAGTACTAAGTCATGCTAAAATAAGTACGGCTAATAATTATTAATTACATGACTAAATATTAAAGAAAAAATAAATTAAGTTATGTATTTTCACTTTCTAAACCAATATAAAACTAAAGAATAGATATACAACATTATTGTTATTCCTAGTATTAGAATTGAATTTCTTTTGTTAGCATTAGTATTGATTTGATTTTTGTTGAGTTTTATTTGAGTTACTACTATCTATGGGCTATAAAACTTGTTGGACCATTCAAAATTCTAATTCCAAGTGAAATAACATATTAAAAGACCAAAAACTTAAAAAGTTTAAGAAATATTTATATGTATAAAATATTTTTGAAATTTAAAAAATGTAATGTCGGGTTTGTTTGATTTGGTTTGACTTTTTTTTTTTTTTAGTTAAAACCAAACCAAACCAATAGTGGTCGGGTTTTTCTTTTTAAAACCAAACCAAGTCAAACCAAACCACTAGTCGGGTTTTTTTTCTCTATTTGATTCGGATTATCGGTTTGGTGAGGTTTGTCGGTTTCCTTTGTACACCCTTAGAAGCAACAATGTCAGGCTAGTACAAAAACTAAAGTAGAAGCGACAACACGTAGTAATAGTAAACTACGAATAAGAAATACAAGAATATTAAAATAAAAATGACGAAAGTAATACTGATCCTACTGGGAAGGAAAATAATGCTAATCCTACAACTAGCCGTCTATCCTAATTCTCGATCTCCACATCCTTCTATCTAGGGTCATGTCCTTGGTAAGTTGAAGACTTGCCATGTCCTGCCTGATCACCTCTCCCTTATACTTCTTCGGCCTACCTCTACCTCTTCTCTATCCCTCCATCAACAACCTCTCACATCTCCTCACCGGGGCATCTGTGTCTCTCCCCTGAACATGTCTGAACCATCTCAGTCTCGCCTTCCACATCTTGTCTGTCAAGGAGGCTACTCCTATCTTGACCCGAATATCTTCATTTCTGACCCTATCTCTCCGACGCCAACACATCCATCTCAAGATCCTCATTTCCACATCTTCCATCTTTTGGACATGAGAGTTCTTGACTGGCCAACACTCCGCTCCATACAACAGCGCCGGTCTCACCACTACTCTGTAAAACTTCCCTTTAAGTCTTGGTGGCACCTTCTTATCACACAGGACACCAGATTCGAGCGTCTATCTCAACCACTTTGCTCCAATACGATGTGTAACATCCTCGTCAACCTCCTCATTATCTTGGATTATGGCCCCAAGGTACTTGAAACTCCCTCTCTTTAGGATGACTTGTGAGTCCAACTTCACTACGACATCAGCCTCACTTGCACCGTACTAAACTTGCACTCCACGTACTCTGTCTTCATCCTACTCAACCTGAACCCTTTAGACTCCAGGGTCTATCTCCAAACCTCCAACCTGGCATTCACCCCGCTACACGTCTCGTGGATCAATACAATGTCATTTGCAAATAATATGCACCATGACACCTCTCCTTCAATGTGACTCGTAAATACATCTAATGCCAAAGCAAATAAAAACAGGCTAAGGGTTGAGCCCTGATGCAACCCCATCACGACTGGAAAGTGTCCAGAATCTCCTCCCACTGTCCTTACCCGAGTCTTATAAGCTCCATCATACATATCCTTGATTGCCCTAATGTATGCTACCGGAACCGCTCTCGCCTCCAAAGATCTCCAGAGGACTTCTTTTGGGACTTTGTCGTAAGCTTTCTCCAGGTCAATGAACACCATATGCAAGTCCCTCTTCCTTTCCCTGTACTACTCCACCAATCTCCTCACATGATGAATGGCTTCCTTAGTCGATCGCCCCAGCATGAATCCGAACTGATTCTCAGAAATATACACCATCTTCCTCACCCTCAACTCCACAACCCTCTCCTAAACTTTCATGGTGTGGCTCAGCAACTTGATACCCCTATATATAGGTGTGGCAGTTTTGGATATCACCCTTGTTCTTATACAACAGAATCATTGTACTCCACCTCCATTCTTCCGACATCTTTGCCGTCCTAAATCTGGCATTAACAATCCAGTCAATCACTCCAAACCCGCTTTACCTGATATATCTGCCTTTTTCACACCAAACAAAAGGATCCTATAACCATTATGATCTAATTTTTTTTTTTTGTGATATATAGATATAATTGGAAATAAATTATCTTAAAAGATTTAGAATATCTAGCAAATGATAGAAAACAATGGGAAGTTGAAAATTCGTATAGGTGATATTAGTTAGAAGAATCTTTTATATTAAAGAATTCCTAGAGTTAGAGAATCTTTAAGTATGGCGTATTGAAATATTATCTTTGAACCCAACCGAAGCATCAGTGATAACGAGGATTTGTAAAGCCGCTTGGAGACGAGGCGTATATGCAGACATAGTTGAGTTCATTTTATGACTTTAGCGCTGCAATAAACTTAAGCATTTGAATAACCATTCGTGAAATTAAGACTTACAAGTAGTGAAATTGTAGTATTTGATAGCTAGACGTGCCGTTAGTACGTAACTCTTCACATATATATGTTCCATAAAAAAAGAGAAAACTAGGATAATAACAACTTGGGAAAGTCATAATTAATGTCAAAATGATTAAAAAATTTCCGAATAGCTAGCCTATATTTATCCAAGACCAGCAGGGAAAATGCAATTGTCTATTTTGATTCAGAATTTATGCAACTTTGACAGCAGTTCCAGCAGCAAACTCTAAACCAGCAGGCCTAACATCACTCAAAAGTGCTTCTTGCCTTAGTTTACTCAAAGTAATTTGATTATCAATTCTCTTTTCTGAATTATAAGACGACCATTTCATCTGCATGAAGTTCCTCTTTCTCCATGGACCCAAATGGATCCTTTGTTGTGCTGTTGATCTCTTTGCTGCATCACACATCAATCGAACAATGGCATTTAAGTGCTCAGATTTCCCTATGAATACCTCTGGCAATTGGCTTATCAGTTTTGAGTATTCTTTGCATGCTTTTGCCATCTTGAATTCATCTCGGAATTCCAATTCTATCAACAATGGAACTTTCTTCTTTCTTCCCTGTGTGCTTGCTATCACTTCTATGTATTCGTGTCTCCCTACATGTATACACCAAAGTCATATATACAGATATGACTATTGACACACCAACAATCTAAAGATTCTTTTACCTTGTTAAGGCAATTTAACATGTTGTAGCAAGTTGACTGTCGTACTTTTTAGGTTACTAGTTCCACTTATTTTGTGCTGTTATTTGTAGTTGTCTTTTCAGGACCAAATAGTGGAAAAGACTTTTACACCGCTAATATATATATATATATATATACTCAAAAATGTTTGAGAGTAAGTTACCTCCTGGCATCTTGGAGGTGTGGTTCCATTTGGAAGTACAAAGGCTAGCATTGAAACCCTTTTCACAGAGGTGATGCACAACTCTTTTTCTGAAGCACTTAGCACATGATGCACCTACTTTTGGATTTGAGCATTCACATATATTTCCCTCTCTAGCTCGTTCTACATTTCTTGTTATCCCTTCTCGTACTTTTGATCCAATCAACCTATATTGCTCCAATATTTCCTGCAATATTTGAAAAGATTTGAACATGAAATTATAGGATTTTTCTTATTTTGTTTAAAGATTTTGTCTTAATTCAATCAATCTATTGAAAAATGTTAAAAGAGATTTTTGGAAAATGACCCTTTTTAAGTTTAACTAGATAGCTCTGATTTTATATAGGGAAATTTTCAAAATTATACATGCTTTTATTATAAACTTCTGTTTAGATATTGATAAAAAAAAAAAAAAAGAAGTGAAAGCTATGAGTGATATCAAGTCAGCCCTACAAACTAGTGGGATTTGTAGTGGCCAAAGGAGTGGTTTACAATTATCGTAATAAAGGGCCAAATCCTTAACCATTCAATTGTGGTCACACTAAATATAGCAAATGATCAATTGATTGTTATCGAACCTTGCGCTCCATAAAAGATTTTTGTATGTCCTTACAAATGAACCATAGTGTCAAACAAATTCCAACATATTCCATAGAGAATTTCTATTCTCAGAATGTAAGATACTATACTTTATGATTATTGTACCACATGCTTTAATAATGTTGTATTTTACTATGATAGGAAAATGCTAGAAAACAAATAAAGGAGATCTCTGTTTAGATGATTAATTGCAGCCTCACATTTAAATTCCACTAGATGTTTGCCCAAAACAAAGCACGTTTGTAGTTTCGCTAAATCTAGAAAATGATTGTTTTGGATATTACATGTCAAGAACTAAATATAAACGTCGATTTTTTTTTTCTAAGAAAAGAAAAGAACTAAATGTAAACCAGAGACTAGTCTTTCTACCATCCCACCTCTTTATAAAAAAATTACCCACTTTTGAGTTGAGAATTAATTCCTCTAATTTGATCTATCACTGAATGAGATAATAATTCTTGATCTAATTATTTGAAAACAAATTCATTGATAGACATTCTTAAAGAATAAAAATCCAGAACAGCAGATTGTAAATATTTTATGGGCTATAGACAAAACTTTTATTCTTCAAAATTTTGAGACCTCTGAAATGTTTCAATTGTGTCTTTGTCCCAATCAAAAGGTGAGAAAGTTAGCTATTTTCAACTCGATAGTACTCTAAAATTTATTCTTTGAAAAAGAAGAAAAAAGAAACTATTCTTTTTTTTTTCCTTCTCAATATGACAAAATCTCGAAAGAAAGAGAACCTCTTTTGCATGATGAAAATGAAATTGCTTTTGGTTAAACCCAGCAAATTACACTTAGTATGAAAAGCCGTTGTTTGCGTTTGCCAAAAGGAAGTACCATAAAATTACCAAGAAAAAGTTGAGAACTGGTCGATATGGTTGGGTGAAAATTAATCATATTACCATTCCATTTCAAAGTTTATTCAGAAGTCTATTTGCTTGTATTCCATCGTCTCAAAATATTTGTCTCATTTTTTATTTACACGCCCCTTAAGAAAGCATTTATAAGAGTAACATTTTGATTATTTTACCCTCTTAACATATTTTATGTAATCTATCTCTCCTAATAAATATCTACTCCATCAATTATGAGAACCTCTTAAATGTTGCTAATTAATATAAGGGTAAAATGAAAAAAAATTACTTAATTTTGTCTTGATTGAATAAAATGACAAATATTTTGAGACAAGTACTTTTAGTAAGGATGATAAATATTTTGAGACGGAGGGAGTAGTAAATATTTCGCAAAAGTGGAAAATCGTATCCAGAGGTCAGGTTTATCAATTTCATCTTTGCATTAATTGAGAGGAAAAGCAAAAAAAAAGAGAAGGAGAAGTTTTTATTTAAGAATTAATGGCTACGAGACCAAAATAAAACCATATAATGGTTAAAATTTTGTAACCAAGGATCAACGGGTCAAACTAATGCAAATGACAAGCGCAATCTTAAACATATTAAAAAAGAAGGATCGTTTAAGATCTTCCTCGAAAATTTCAAGAAAATAAACTTCATTTTCATATAATAATAACAAGATGAATTATGAATTTATTTAAAAAGAAACTTCATATTATACCTGAAGCAAGGCTTCTTGTGATTCCCAATAGATAGCTGTTTCCATGGTGCCTTGTGGCTCATTAATATTATTATTATTATCATCATCATCAATATCCTCACAACCAAATACATATATAGAGGGATTTTCATCATTATTGTAATTGCAATCTTCTTCTTTTTGTTCTTCTTCATTTGTAAGTATAAAGATATTATTCCCATGAAAGAAACTGCCTATGATCTTATTTTCTTCTCTGATATTTGGATTTTCTTGAAGAAAATTCTGAACATCCTCCATGTTTCTTGTAACGGTCATTTAGAACCTGAAATAGACATAGAAAAGAAAAGGAAAAGAAAAGAAAAGAAAAGAAAAGAAAAAAGAAAAATAAAAATAAAAGAAAAGAAATGGATATCTTTTGAAAGAAATTGTGGTTTTGTGGAGGGAAGAGTAAATTGATATATAGTGTATGCCAAGTCAGCATTCATTGTTCAGTTTTATAATTTTCCTTCGAATATTTCTTTAAATTTGGAAAGTGCGACCGAAATTTATGGACTAAATGTAGATTTTTGGGTCTCATTTTCCAATGGTTGTATGATTTTTAATTATTTAATAACATTTTGTAAGGAAAATCACCTCCGAATTGTTGCGTCCCACATATATGTGTGCCTCTTGTGTTATATAAAGAGTGTTTGGCTAAGCTAATAAGCTTATCAAACTAGTTTATAAGTATTTTTTTAAGGTTTAATGTATATGCGGCCCCTTAAACATGTATCTTTTTTTCATTTTGATACCTCAACTAAGCGTTGTTCCTATTGAACCCCTGAACTCGTCCTCATATGTGTCTATCAAACACAATCCGACTTACATAAAGATTTTTCAAATAATAGCTATGAGCCCATGTCTTTTACTATCTAAGCACACTATTACACAACTACCCATCTGGTCGATGGACCATCTTAAACCCAAATTCCATATATTTTTCTTTATTTCCAGAAACTTCAAACAAGATGGTCTTCTGTAAAGTGTAAACCCTATGTACTTTATTACTAAAATCAGTTACTCCGCAACAAAATCTTTAGAATATTTTCAATTATTTGACTACCTAAATGCAACAAACCAAAGAGCACCTAGTAGAAATCAATTCAATCAATGATCAACCAAAGAACCGTGGCACATGAACTGGAAGTTGGTAATTAAGTAAGAAAATGACCCTAATGAAACTAACTGGATATCTGCTCGCGCATACAAGAATAATTCTATCCTATAGCAAAGTTTGCTATGTAAGTCGAATTGTGTTTGATAGACACATGACGAGCGCAAAACACAGTATAAATTTAAGCGTTTCGCTAGTCAAAGATAGTATAGTTTAAGATTGTCTCCACAGGGATTGGTACAAATAATTACTCAAACCGAAACTTGCTCAGTATTATTCAGGAAATAAAAACTTCAAATTGTTGTGGTTATAAACCACAATTATCGACTACAACATAATTAAGACAATTGACAACGAAAGCAAAGGTTAATATTAATATGAGAAGTAGGGGTAGTAGACAAGACATATGCAAGATTTTAGCAATTAGCTTCGATTCGTTTTATCATCCTCTAAATTTTATTGAGTCTCTCGAATTCAATACGCAACTAGTTTACTCTAGAATCTAATAAACATTTTCTGATTATTTATAAAGATTTCACAAATTAAACTAATGCAAGCCTTGAGAATGTTCAAAAATTATAGATAGAAAAAAATCTTCAGACGACTTCTCACGAATATCGTTAGCTTATAACCCAAGATAAATTATTTAAGAGTCTATTCTGATTACTCAATAAAATCATTCAATCATGAGCTAAATCAGATTTATATTAAGATAATTCATAAAACACTTTCTCTTCCGATTAAAGCATCCAAAAATATCTCAATAATCAAATAAAACTACTGTCCGTGAGTTCAAGACTGATGAAAAGTCTGTGAACATATGCAAGAAAACACTAAGGGATTAGTCTCAAGGAAAGCGTCTCTCGAATATTTTCCTCTCTTGATTCAACCAATAATTCAAGAAGCTCTTTCGATTACTTAGAAGAATCACACAAAATAATGCAAAGATATTCACCAAACTATTCCTCTTTCGATTAAATAAAATAGTAAATAACTCTGCAATTCAATTCAAAACCCTGTTAACGAATTCAAACAATAAAACAAGAATCGAATCTAAAAACGTCAATCAATACATCATGTCTGTCAAAACTATAAGAACTACTCCATAGTAGAATAAAAGAACATAGAAGAAATAGAAGTAAAAAACATTACAACTGACGATTGATCCAAACTTCTGTATTGAATCGAATCGTGATGGAAAGTAATGAATTCGACCGTCAAAGTCTTGTGTTGAACAAAATTTCCCGACCTTTAAAGTACTAGCACCAAGCTCCCCTTTTCTTTAAGCACAAATAAAGCAAGAATCACCACTAGTAAGGAATAATTTTTGTTCTTTCAAGAATTTTTTTTCTTCTTTTTATTTTTAGTCGTTACTAGAGGATCTCCAATTTCTTTTAAATAGTGCACTCTTCTCCTTTTTCCTAAAGTTTCACTTAAAACCCAAACCAAACCTCTATTAGCTTTTAAAAATCTCTTAACAACATCAAGTGCTCACGGAAGGTTAAAGGTTCAAAATATAGGCACATTAAATCAAAAGGGTTAGACTTGTGCTGTGGTTGCCAAAGAAATAAGATTACCGGCTCAACAGGGCTGACTTGGATACATACAATTAGGAAGATCAAAAGGCAAATCTGGCTCAAGAAAGAAATGCCTATATTAGTTCCTAGACTGATCAAGACTTACGATTTCACTTTGCATACACTCGGGGCAAGTTCTAGACACCAATCACACGCACAAAACATAGCAAAAATTCTCACCCACTCAATGGCACATGACTCACTCAGGACATGATTTCCCGACTTTCTCCTAGGAAAAATTGAGACAAAGTAATTATTTTTAGTAATTATACATGAGATGAAATGTGAGCCTAGGATTCACAAACAAGGTACTCATTGTTCTCAAGGCATAGACAAAATTTAGGAAGAACTTTCAAATTAGCAAAAAAGCACTAGATTCTCTACTTAAGAACCAAATTACGTAAAAAAAAAAAAAAATTAAAAACAATTAAAATAGAATAAAAACAAACACATATTTACATTCCCCACCCCACACTTTAAATTGTGTCATGTCCCCATGACACCTAATTAAAAAAATAAGAGGTAGGGATACTCCCCTGAATTTTTTCCTTCTCCGTGAACTTATGAACTCAACCCCTAATTCTGAACTCATTCCTTGTTTTCGCTCTTTGGTGTTCTTTATGGATCTCATTAGGCCAAATGCTTCTGAAGATATATGCAAGACCCGCTCTTTTCTTTCTTTCTTGGCCTCTTTTGAGCGGTGAATTGTTCCTGTAGGATGATCCTCAATTTGTTCCTGCATTCTTTCACAAGATCAATCCATGCATATTCCTATAAATCCCCAAAAACAAAATCCACATGATCAAGGTTAGAATAAGAAAATAAAGAAGAAAGCTCATGCGAATATTCTTCCTCTATGTTCAAGACCATGTGTTTCTCATTCTCCTCCAAATGAAGGTTGTAAATGTGGAAAGGTGGATGAGAGTTTGAACTCTTCTTTTATTGCTTCACAATCAACCAAAGTCTGATCATCCTTAACCATCTCTATCAAATCAAAATCCTCTTGTAGCGTAACAACTTCTCTCTCTCTCTCTCTAAATGCTCATTCTCTTGTGTAGGCTCATTCTCACATGGTGTCTCCTCCATATATTTACCATCACAATGCAGTAAGTTTTCTGACATCACATTTACTAATTGACTCATTTTCATTGTTAGGTTCTTAATGGCTGCATCATTCTGCATAAATCTCTCTTCAACACCTTTAATGAACTTACACATAAGCTCTTCTAAGCCAGCCTTCTCCTCTTGAGGTGGTTGTCTCTCTTTGCTCTCATTCCAATCACAATTAGGATATTCATTCCATTCAGAGTTATAATTGTGCTCATATGAACATCCTTCCTGTAAGCTCTAGAAACAGAGTGAGACTTCTCATAAGATGAGCCATAGGAGGAATACATACCTGCTTGACAATCAAACCATGAATGATTTCCGCTTCATTTGATGAATCAAATAGCAGAATGTAGAGAAGATTCAGTACGCTAACTCTGCAATTGTTTTTCTTGGCTGGTTGTGCTCCATCTTTAAGCACTTCGAGCTCAATTCTCAAGAATGTTTTTTTTTTCAAGCTTTCCTCCCTGACACTTGTCAGGTACTACAAAAGAATCTTGAAGACTAGTGAAATAAATTAAAAAAAAAACAAAAGAAATAAAAATTACTTGTAAAAAGAAATAACTATTGACCTTTTTTTGTAATTTTATTAGTTACACGGAAAATAAAAATGAAAATAAAAGTCTGAATTAATACACAAGATTCTATCTGAATATTATTTGTTGCCAATCCCCGGCAACAGCGCCAAAAATTTGATGAGCGCAAAATACAATATTATTTCCTTAAGCACTTCGCTAGTCAAAAATAGTATAGTTAGGATCGTCTCCACAGGTATTGGTGTTATTAATAAATCAAACAAAGTCTTGCTCTATATTATTCAGGAAATCAAGTCTTTAGAGTTTTTGTGGTGTAAACCACGATTAACAAATTTACTATTGAAATAAGAGAATAATGAAAAACTTAGGACTTGATCAATGATTGCTATCAATAAGAGAGTTAAGGGCGAATGACAAGACTGGTACAAAAGAAATATTCAAGATTAATAAACGTTTAAGGTTTTTTAGCGAAGATTTGTTGACTCATTCGATTTCAATTAATGATTAGTCTACTTGCAATGTTCAAACTCTTCTTTCGAATGAACTAAATATCTTCAAAATAGACTAATTTAAAGCTCCAAAACATATGCTAGAACTATCAAATCGATTTAATAGCTAGAAAACTTCTCTCGAATATCTTCCTATCTTGATTCAAGAACAATTCAATAAAGCTTGTACGATTACTAACAATAATTGCACTTCAATAACAATATACTAGCATAAATACTCAATAAAGTAGTTCTCTTTCGATTAACTAAAATAAAGAAAATATATGCATAACGTTCAAAACTCCAAACGAATATCCTAGCAAGAACGAAATTAATCCATAAATAAGTCTCAAAACACCATGTCTGTCAAAACCCTATAAGAAAACTACTCCATAATAGTATAAAAGAACATAGAAGAAATAGAAATTAAACTAGAAGTCATTACAACCAACTATTGATCCAAACTTTCATATTGAATCAATGGTAGAAAGTTGGAAAACCTTAAGTTGCAAAATCTTCACTCCACTCTAAGCCGTATCCTCTTTGTCTCCGTCAAAAAAGATACCCTCAAAAATGTGTGTTTTAGGTATTTAAACCCTCCAAAAATAGGCCCGGACCGAAATTTTTGCACCTCGTAAATTTCTGTGTCGTCGTAAGCAAACAAACGTGAGTCCAGAGAGGCTATGATACCCCTATAAGGTTAACTAAGACTTTTAATAAGTGTTAGAAAAGTATTTAAAGGTTTCGGAATCAAGCGAATCGAAGAAATTAGGTTTGTTGAAAATTTGAAAAAACTTGATAGAATTTTGGACAGGATTTTTGGTCCAACTTCAAAAAAGCACATCTCCTAGAATATGAGGATTTACGGAATCCATAACCTATGTAAATTGAAGTTCGGTGAGTCTTCTTTTCAATCCAACTAACAGATCATAATTCTGTGAAGTTCGAGATGAAATACGGCCCGTACAAAAATGTACGTCCCATATATTTTGGACGTACCTTAACTGAAATTTCCGTAAAAGTGGAATTTTTTTTTACCTCCAATGTATGGGATGAAAAGTAACCCGTACTTTGAAGTACGTGATGAACAGTAACCCGTACTTTGTTTGAAATTTCCAGAAATTGGAAGTCAGTGGAAATTTTTTTCCCAAGCCTATAAATAAATATTTCCACGACCTAGGCTTCATTTTTCAGCCAAAATAAATCCCTAATGTCTCTCTAAGCTTCCCTTAACATCCATAAACACTCCAAATCATTCCAATCAAATCAAAAGAAGATCAACCTTGAAAACCTAAGTTAATTTATGGAAGTTGGATGTTCTTACTTTCACTCGGAGTTGTGGGGATTAAGTCTTGGAGCAAATTGTGTGAGTTGAAATTCTTCAAATACAAGGTATGCTCATCATCTTGTTTCTTATGTTAAGTTGATTTGAAGGTTTAGCAAGCCTTAGAAAGTGAAAAGAGTTATGGGGAAAAGTTCAAATATGAATTGATGATATTTTGAGTTGTAAATTAATTTGAGCTATAATTGTTAGCATGTTATGAGTATAATCTTGTTATGAGGATTAATAATGATGTTGAGGAAGTGTGGTATACAAGTGTGTAAGGGGTTGTATTGAAGTTGTTGTTATGGATTGTTCATGAAAAGAAGTTTGGGATTGGATTGAGTATGATTGGAATGTAATCTTTTGATTATGAAATTGTTGATGTTTTTATTGTGGTTTTGGGAGTTGTGTTGAGTTGGAGGAAATAGAAGATATAAGGGGAAATGCTGCCCAATTTTCGTTAGCTCATTTATTACTTTAGTTTGACCACATAAGCGTTTCAATGACTCACCCAAAGTGCGAATCATCTTGAATGTAGATTTACGAGCTCAAGAGGATAGGCATTGAGTAGTTAAGGAGACGGCGAGGTATGTTAAGGCTAACTCTTTCATTCTTAAGGCATGATTCCTTGTTGTGAATCCATACATGATACCCATAATATCCTTATTCCTGAAAAATGCTAGAAACTCATAATTCTCAAGGTTTGTCACGACCCATTTTGTCATAAGCCGTGCGAGCACTTACCACTCCCACCTCGGTAAGTGAACCCTTAACCCAACGATAATTAAGACATAAATAATTAAATCAAGCAATGGAATAGAATAAATACGTAAGTCTCATGATATATATATATATATATATATATAGTAGAATAGTGCGGAATAATAATAATACCCCAGGGTCTAGTCTGAGTAATACAAGAGCATCTAAAAGGGAAATAATACAAGTCTGGAATAATAATACATAAAGTGTTTATGTCTCTAAATAGAATAGGACATAATAATAGAGAAGTCTTCAAGGCAGCGAACGACCATGCTCACCCTGGACCTCGAAGATAATGCTGAAGCGACTATCAGCCACGTGTAACGGAAGCGGATCCAACCTGATACTCTGCATTCATAAAAGAATGCAGCAAGTGTAGGTCAGTACAAAACAACAGTGCTGGTAGGCATCATCGGCCGACTAAGCATAGCTAACATAATCCAGATAATAAAGCAGATAAGCAGATAAACCAACAAGAATAAGTCAATGTAATCGAATCCAAGTACACGTTATCACCTAAGTAAAACCTCTAATCCCAAATGTTTCAAGTCTGAATATATCAAGCCCGAATGCAAACATTACAAGTACAACACCAAAACATCTCAAAATCAAGCCATAATGCAATGCAATGCAATATTGTGTGAACGCAATGCAATGCCATGCAAATGTTGTGTATACATGTACTCCGAACGGAAATATCGACATCTCGATAGCATAGCCCTGATTCGCGAAGTCTAAGTGCCACCCATCCCAGATCTTTGTTGTCACGACCCAACCCGCCATGACTGGCACCTATCTAAATCCTAGTGGGCGAACCAACATACAAAACGCCTATCCATTCAATCCGGATTTATATTAATCAAGCTAAACAATTATTACTTATTTAGCAACAAAAGAACAAGTGAATCATGCCATAAATACTGTAGTAAGTGCGGAAGTTCTAACTATTACAATCCCCAAAATCCGAAAGTCATCGTACAGGACTCTAAGCCAAAAACATGTCTAAGAATTGGAAGTCTAACAAGTAAGTAACCCATAATGTCTAGAATACGAAAAGACATCATAGCAGGAAGATCTTCGGCGGCCTGGCATGGGAAGAAGCTCACCCCAAAATCCGTCAGCAAATATCCTCCACGCTAGATGCGAGGACGATCAGCGGTCTGTATATCAAAATTTGCACTCAAAGAATGCAAAGAAGGTAGTATCAGTACAAACACTATGTACCGGTAAGCATCATAGGCCGACTAAGATTAGTATCATGCATATTTAGTAAAATCAATAGAATAAAACAAGCCAGTCAACAGTCAGGAACATCAATAAATCACAGCAAGTCAACCAAGAACAATCACAATCAATCACCAAGATGTCAAGAATCACAATCACATAAGTCAACAACGGAAACAAATTTACCACAATAACCGCACGCACTGTACATATATGCTAGCTGATGTCTTAGTTCAGTAGCCATGACTGCAGGGGACCCATCGTGTCTATGTACCACTCATTCCGGAATACCCCTCGGACCCGAGCACAAACCTCTACCCGGAACGAACCTCATCGCAGGGCGTATCAAAGTACCTCTCATTTCCGGAATGATCCTCGGACCACGAGCCCATAATCTAGCTCACGTGAGTGCCTTTTCATGCCTCTTAAAGAATAGTGTTTCTTACCTCTCCAATACCAAGAATCAACCCATCATTTCATGTCACAATATCTTTGAGAAGATTATATTAGCTTCTCATCACACCACATCCGCTGTAGATTTAATCACATAGGAATAATTGTACGGAGCCTACACAATCAACCAATCACATTCACGTAGGAATTTAAACCACAAAATACCATGCATGAAAACTAGACATGCTTCCTCCTAAGGAGATCACCAAACATACAATCAACTAACCAAAGTCTAACTTAAGTAAACCGTAACCTACCTTAAAGTAGAGCTGGAACACACAAGTTACTCTGCTACAGCCTTTCCTTTCCTCAAAGCCTCAATACGTTCACAGTCTCAAAATAGAAGGCTCAATGAGTCACATTGCTCAATTTACAAATCCCAAAGCAAGAACGCCCTTCCCTTTCCCCATTCCAAGGGTGGATGATTTTCTAGGTGATAAACAACTTATCAAGGCCCCTAGTATTCATTTATCATCAATTTATACAACATTCTATCAAACATTCCCATTACAAACAGTTTTTTGTGGCAAAGACAACATTTTTATAGAACCCTAGGTCTCAAATCACTTAGTTTATGATTCTAAATGTTCACTTTATGACAAATAGCAACTAATCAATCCAATTAAATAATAAATACGCAATAATGACCCCAACCCATCAAGTTTAGAAGGTTCATTGACATTCTAGGGTTTCTACTTCACTTTCACCATTAAAGACCCATGAAGATGATTACCATAATGAAGGAAAAGGGAATGATAGAATGGAATTCAATGAACTTACCTCACAAGGTTATCTTGCCCTAGCTTGAAAATTCTCTCTAGGTGCTTGTTGGGAAGTGTGTTGGTGTTTTGTGAGAAGAGAAAATAAAACTGAGTATATAAAATTCGGGTTACTGTTTTACGTCGACCGCTATGGCAGTCGTCACGCCGCTGCAGCGGTCCCGCTATGGCGGTCAAGTGACCGCTATGGCGTCCTAATGGAAACCGCTTGATCGCTCTGGAGGTCTTCCCACCGCTATAGCAGTACTACCATAGCGGTCCACCGTCCGCCACAGCGGCCACCAAGGACATGGATGGCGGCCCCCGCGTGGCTGTCGAGCCTGCGTATAGCGGTACATGCCGCGGCCCTGTACACCCACCGCTGTAGCAGTGCATTTTGGGCAGTGAGCTCGACTTTTGACCAGTTTCCCCCTATCACCACACATTTCATCCAAGGCCCCAAAAACACAACAATAAAACATGCACACATACAAAAAGACGCCCCACGAATCCACCCGCGGCCTCGGAATTCCCAACGGAGTCCTAATTTTCCCTAACGATCGGAAGGGACGTTACACCAGATACCAATTAAAGCACCGTTCATCCCCAAACGGAAAATGGTGAGAAAACTAGGGAGGAGTTACCTGACTCGGTGAAAAGTCGTATTTGCTACGCATATCGGACTCTTTCTCCTAAGTAGCTTCTTCCACTGGTCGATTCTTCCATTAAACTTTCACAGAAGCTATTTCCTTGGACCTCAACTTGCGAACATCCCTATCTAAGATAGCAACGGGCTCTTCCTTATATGATAAATTTTCATCTAACAAAATCGAATCCCAACGGATGATATAGGAACCATCGCTGTGGTACCTCTTCAACATTGACACATGGAACACTAGATGAACGCCTGATAATCCCGAAGGTAAAGACAATTTGTAAGTCATTCTCCCACACGTTTGAGAATCTCAAACGGACCAATGAACCTCGGACTAAGCTTGCCCTTTTTCCCAAACCTCATCACACCCTTCATGGGTGAGACCTTCAATAACACTTGCTCTCCTTCCTCAAACTCAATATCTCGGACCTTTCGGTCTGCATACTCCTTCTGTCTATTCTGCGTTGCCAAAAGCTTGGCTTGAATCACCTTCACCTTCTCTAAGGACTCTCTCAGAAGGTCAGTGCCCCACGATCTCACCTCGAATGCATCAAACCATCCAATAGGAGACCTACACCTCCTTCCATACAATGCCTCAAATGGGGCCATATCAATACTCGAGTGATAGCTATTATTGTGGGCAAATTCGGCTAAGGGCAAGAACTGATCCCAATGCCCACCGAAATCTATCACACGAGCACGAAGCATATCCTCGGAACCGAATAGTCCGCTCGGACGCCGTCGATGCGAGGTTGGAAAGTTGTGCTAAGATCCAACCTCGTACCCAACTCCTTATGTAAACACTCCCAAAACCTGGATGTAAACGTAGTGCCCCTGTCGGACACGATGAAGATAGGAACCCCGTGGAGTCTAAGCACCTCCCGAATGTAAACCTTAGCCAACTTCTCTGCATAATAAGTTATCTTCACCGGAATAAAATGGGCAGACTTTATCAACCTGTCAACAATCACCCAGATAGAGTCAAACTTCCCTAGCGTCTTCGGAAGACCCACCACGAAGTCCATGGCTATTCTTTCCCACTTCCACTCAGGAATGGGCATCCTCTGCAATGTACCCCCAGGTTCTGATGTTCATACTTCACCTGTTGGCAATTTAGACACTGAGCAACGAACTCTACAATATCCCGCTTCATCCTAGTCCACCAGTAATGTTGCCTCAAATCACGATACATCTTAGTGACACCAGGATGGATAGAATACCTCGAACTATGAGCCTCTGTCATAATGGTCTTAATCAAGTCGCCCATACGTGGCACACACACTCGCCCTTTGATTCGCAGCACGCCCTTCTCATCAATCACCGCCTTCTTGGCCTCACCACGCAACACCTTATCTCATATCTTACATAGCTTAGCATCTTCAAACTGCTTAGCCTTAATCTGCTCTAAAAATGATGATCGAGCTTCAACACAAGCCAACACCTTAGCTGTGTTAGAGATATCCAGTCTCATAAAACTGTTAGGCAGGGTCTGCACCTCTCTAGCCAACGGATGCTCAGAGGAGATGAAACGAGCCAGACTTCCCATACTAGCCGACTTCCTGCTCAATGCGTCAGCTATTACATTAGACTTACCAGGGTAATACAAAACGGTGATGTCATAGTCTTTCAGCAGTTCCATCCATCTCCGCTGTCTAGAGTTCAGATCTTTCTGAGTGAACATGTGATACAAACTGCGATGGTCTATGTGCACCTCACAATGGACACCATACAAGTAGTGCCTCCAGATCTTCAACGCAAACACTACCGCTGCCAATTCTAGATCATGAGTAGGATAGTTCTTTTCATGCACCTTCAATTGCCGAGAAGCATAAGCAATCACCTTCCTTTCCTGCATCAAAACAGCACCCAAACTAGAACGTGAAGCATCACAGTAAATAACAAAATCCTTGCCCTCCGCGGGCAATGCTAGAATCGGTGTTGTGGTCAACAGTGTTTTGAGCTTTTGAAAGCTCTCCTCACACTCGTCGGACCACTGAAACAACACCTCTTTCTAATTCAAAAGGGTCATATGAGAAGCAATAGAGGCAAACCCTTTCACACACCGACGATAGTAGCTAGCCAGACCCACAAAACTATGGATCTCGGTCACTGACGTGGGCACACAGCCATTCCTTGACTACTCCGAATTTTCGAGGATCCACCATAATACCCTCTTTCGAAATAACATGCCCCAAGAACGACATAGAAGACAGCCAGAATTCACACTTGGAGAATTTAGCATACAACTCCTTCTTTAGCAATATTTCAAGAGCAATTCTCAAATGTTTCTCATGCTCTTCCTTACTCCTAAAGTACACCAGGATATCATTGATGAACACTATTACAAATGAGTCTAAATAGGGCTTAAACACACTGTTCATCAAATCCATAAACGCAGCAGGGGCATTTGTAAGCCCAAAAGACATAACCAAGAACTCATAGTGCCCATACCTAGTTCGAAAAGCAGTTTTAGGAACATCCTCTGCTCGGATCTTCAACTGATAGTACCCTGTCCTTAAGTCACTTTTCGAGAACAGCGAAGCTCTCTATAACTAATCAAACAAGTCATCAATACGGGGAATGGGATACTTGTTTCGGATAGTTACCTTATTCAGCTAACGGTAATCAATACACATACGCATTGACCTATCCTTCTTCTTAACAAACAGCATAGGAGCACCCCACGAAGAGGCACTCGGGCGAATAAACCCTTTACTCAGAAGATCTTGCAACTGCTCTTTCAATTCCCTGAGTTTTACTGGTGCCATCCTATAAGGTGGGATGGAGATAGGACGAGTCCCTGGGTCTAAGTCAATTCTGAAGTCAATATCACGATCCGGTGGCATATCAGGTAAGTCCGCGGGGAACACATCTGCAAACTCGTGTACCATAGGAACCAAATCAAGGGATGACGTATTTGCACTGGTATCACAGATATGTGCCAGATAAGCTAAACAACTCTTCTCTACTAGCTTCCTAACACGAACAAAGGATGTCACTTTCTTAAGGACGGGACTAAGGTTACCCTTCCACTCGAGTCTGGGTGCCCCGGGCATGGCTAGTGTAACAGTCTTAGAATGACAATCAAGTATATCATAATGCGGAGACAACCAACTTATACCCAAAATAACATCGAAGTCTACCATGTCTAAGATTATCAAATCTGCCCAAGTACTATACCCCAAAAAAGAAATTGCCCACGAAGGGTAGACGCTATCCACTACCACAGAATCCCCAATAGGAGAAGACATAAAAATAGGGGTATCAAGAGTATCACACATCATATCCTGACCCACAGCAAAATAGGTAGATACATAGGAAAAAGTAGAACCCGGATCAAACAAAACAGAAGCCATACGATCATAAACGGAGATAGTACCTGTGATAACTACATCGGAGGCCTCAGCCTCGGGTCTACCCGGGAAGGCATACAAATGATCGCGCCCCTTGTCGCCTGTGTACCACCGCGATTTCCATTAACAGTCTGAGCCCCGCTCGTCGGGCCGCGTCCACCTCTGCACCCGAAGAAGGCCCGCCTGCGTCGGTGGGCACCACCCCTACCCACAATGTGGCCTCCTACGCCTGCCGATGCGCGATCCTTACCCCCTCGATCTGGTGTAAATGGAGCTCGGGGAGTCTGATACTGAGTCCCTTGCCTACTCTGTCTAAGTTTGGGGCAATACATCTTAGTGTGCCCTATCTCACCACACTCGAAGCAAGCACGGTCCGGCGTGGGCCCGAACGAGTCTTGGGGCCGATGAAGGAGGTGTAGCCTCCCCCGTGCGACGGAAGCCTAGTAACTTGCCGACGTGGGCCCGGGTGACACTGCATCGCGGACTGAACCGGACGCCCTGAATATACCTGCGACCTCTGACCCTTCGAGAAGGAGTTACTGAACGTCCCACCCTTGCGGGCCTTCTTCTTAACTTGCTTTGTATAACTCTCATGCCTAATCCCCTCAATGATATGGACATGCTCCACTATCTCCTGAAATGAAGCCCCAGTGGCTACAAGTTGAAAGAGCGGAAATAGATAGCGCTGCCGGGTTGTTCAACACCTTCACGAACCGCCGTATTTTCTCCCCTTCAGTGGGCAGCAATTGAGAGCATAACGATAAAGAGAGTGGAAATGGGACTCATGCACATCAACAGACGAGTTCCCCTGACCAGTAGTAGCGAACTCATCCTTCCTTTGATCCCTCAGAGTACGCAGAACGTACTTGTCTAGAAACACAGAGTAAAACTGAACCCAAGTCAACCGAGGAGACCCAGCTAGCCTACACTCCACATAAGCCCTCCACCAAAGCTTGGCGTCACCCAAAACTGGAATGTCACAAACGGCCCCCATCTTATGGAGCCTCTGCGCTGACGATCGATGATGAACTCGTATGCGTCCTCCGACTCGGTACCAAAAACACGGAGGCTTCATTTTAGTGAACCTTCAAAACGACTCATGTTCTTCACCGGTCATCAACGGCCACACAATAGGCCTCGGGAAGGCCTCAAAATCCGAAACATCACCCAAGCTAGGTGCCATCGCTGTTAAAAATGCGTCGAACTCCGGGAGCTCGTGCTCATTCGGATCTAGGGCCGCCACCGCGCCCCCACTGCTAGACCCATTTCGGGTATAGCTCGGCTTTGTGCTAACCCGTGCAACCACCCGGTACTTGTGCCATCGCGTACGGTATACCCCCGAGCAACCGCAGCTCCCGGGTGGAACCGGCTACCGCCGCCGCCGGCTGGCGTGGTTGGCAACTCCGGCCGTCCGTTGTAACTACGGGAGGCACGGGGTCAACCACCGGACGCCATCCCCCGGTGGGGCGGGCCCTGCGCCCCTCCTGCGCCTCCGCCTCTACCTCTAAGCGCGCCGCGCGGTGTTCTCGGCTATCGTGAGAGAATGATAGATAGGCAGATACCAATTTGAATCAGCGGATACCAATTGGAATCAAGTAGCACGAAAGAAGAAAGAAAAGGGAGTTTTCCTAGTGTCCGGCAGCCTCTCGAAGATAAGTACAGACGTCTCCGTACCGATCTACAAGACTCTGCTAGACATGTCCTTGTACGATGAGATCGACGAACCTAAAGCTCTGATACCAACTTTGTCACAACCCAACCTACGTGATCGGCACCCATCTAAATCTGGTGGGCGAACCAACATACAAAACACCTATCCATTCATACGGTTTTTATATTAATCAAGCTAAACAATTATTACTCATTTAACAACAAAAGAACAAGTGAATCATGCCATAAATACTGTAATAAGTGCGGAAGTTCGAACTATTACAATCCCCAAAATTCGAGAGTCATCGTACATGACCCTAAGACAAAAACA
Organism: Lycium ferocissimum; assembly: GCF_029784015.1. Taxonomy (NCBI): domain Eukaryota; kingdom Viridiplantae; phylum Streptophyta; class Magnoliopsida; order Solanales; family Solanaceae; genus Lycium; species Lycium ferocissimum. Next base: position 73,557,757 of record NC_081345.1, read on the forward strand.
TGTCTAAGAATCTGAAGTCTAACAAGTAAGTAATTCATAATGTCTAGAATACGAAAAGACACCATAGCAGGAAGATCTTCGGGCGGCCTGGCATGGGAATAAGCTCACCCCAAAATCCGTTAGCAAATATCCTCCATGCTAGATGTGAGGACGATTAGCGGTCTCTATATTAAAATCTACACTTAAAGAATACAGCAAGGTAGTATCAGTACAAACACTATATACCGGTAAGCATCATAGGCCGACTAAGATTAGTATCATGCATATTTCGTAAAATCAATAGAATAAAACAAGCTAGTCAACAGTCAAGAACATCAATAAATCACATCAAGTCAACCAAGAACAATCACAATCAATCACTAAGATGACAGGCATCACAATCACGTAAGTCAACAACGGAAACAAATTTACCACAATAACCGCACGCACTGTACATACATGCTAGCTGATGTCTTAGCGTAGTAGCCATGACCTACAGGGGACCCATGGTGTCCATGTAACACTCTTTCCGAAATACCCCTCGGACCCGAGCACTAACCCCCGCCCCGGAACGAACCTCGATCGTGGGACCTCTCATTTTCAAAACGATCCTCGGACCACGAGCCCATAATCTAGGTCACGTGAGTGCCTTTTCATACCTCTTGCAGAACAGTGTTCTTACCTCTCCAATACCAAGAATCAACTCATCATTTCGTGTCACAATATCTTTGAGAAGATTATATTAGCTTCTCATCATAACACATCCATTGTAGATTTAATGACAAAGGAATAATGGCACGGAGACTACACAATCAATCAATCACATTCACGTAGGAATTTAAACCACACAATACCATGTATGCAAAACTAGACATGCTTCCTCCAAAGGAGATCACCAAACATACAATCAACTAACCAAAGTCTAACTTAAGTAAACCGTAACCTACCTCAAAGTAGAGCTGGAACACACAAGTTACTCTACTACAACCTTTCCTTTCCTCAAAGCTTCAATATGTTCACAGTCTAAAAATAGAAGGCTCAATGAATCACATTGCTCAATTTACAAACACCAAAGCAAGAATGCCCTTCCCTTTCCCATTCCAAGAGTGGATGATTTTCTAGTTGATAAACAACCTATCAAGGCCCCTAGTATTCATTTATCATCAATTTATACAACATTCTATCAAACATTCCCATTACAAACAGTTTTTTGTGGCAAAGACACCATTTTTATAGAACCACAGGTCTCAAATCACTTAGTTTATGATTCTAAATGTTCACTTTATGACAAATAGCAACTAATCAATCCAATTAAATAATAAATACGCAATAATGACCCCAACCCATCAAGTTTAGAAGGTTTATTGACATTCTAGGGTTTCTACTTCACTTTCACCATTAAGACCCATGAAGATGATTACCATAATGAAGGAGAAGGGAATGATAGAATGGAATTCAATGAACTTACCTCACAAGGTTATTTTGCCCTAGCTTGAAAATTATATCTAGGTGCTTGTTGGGAAGTGTGTTGGTGTTTTGTGAGAAGAGAAAATAAAACTGAGTATATAAAATTCGGGTTACTGTTTTACGTCGACCGCTATGGTCGTCGTCACGCCGTTGCAGCGGTCCCGCTATAGCGATCCCAATGGAAATCGCTTGACCGCAATAGCAGTCTTCCCACCGCTATATCCGTACCGCCATAGCGGTCCACCGCGCCTCGGCCACGAGGACATAAATGGCCGCCGGCGCAAGTAAGTCCGCCGCTATAGCGGTACCGCCGCAGCGGTCCATTTTGGGCAGTGAGCTCGACTTTTGACCAGTTTTCCCCTTATCACCCCACATTTAATCCAAGGCCCCAAAAACATAACATAAAATATGCACACGTACAAAAAGAAGCCCCACGTATCCACCCGCGACTTCGAAATTCCCAACGGAGTCCTAATTTTCCCTAACGATTGGAAGGGTCATTACATTTTCCCAACAGATAGATGGGACCCCGTATTTTGCCTACGGGGGTTCTCACCGGCACCACCCTGGGGGATCCGCGGAGTCCATGCACTCACTCAATCAACGTTTCCGGAACTAACATCGGATATCGGCATCTCATATCACTCAGGTAAAAATCGAGCCCAGCTCATCAAGTGTTTCATCAAATATCATCTGTATCTCAACAATATATCATGAAAATGAGAGTGCGTGTAATGCATGCGTCATCATCAATAATCATGCTCAATATCAGAAGTACCAACAATAGGTACGCCAACAATATATCCGAATCATAAGTACCAACAGTAGGTACACCAACAATATATCCAAATCACAAGTACCAACAGTGGGTACGCCAACAACATCATAATCAAGATGATAAAACATAACCCAATATCTATCAACAACTCCTGGCATCAAACCAACACAATAGAACAATCAAATCACAACACAACGGGGTGGCTAGCCCCAGACACACAACAGGGCCCAACCTAAGGCAATATCCAACCCAACTTCACACTCGAAGGTTCACATGCTGTCTCCGACAATATAATGTAAATATATACTTCGCTATACGAAGTCTCACCAAGGGTAAGCCATAACCTACCTGGATGGCCGAACCGCAAACACCAATAACTCACTCCTTTACCTTGCCTTTCCGCTGAACCTCAGAACTAAAGTAGTCTAAGCATAATCAAAATCTAGATTAGAAATCATGAAGAATGATACTAATATTTCTACCATTCAAATTAGGTCAATTCTAACCCTAGAAATTGGAGAAACGGGCCCACAAGGGCAAAACGGGAAATTCGGAAGCAAAATATCAAATTAAGCTCTAGGTGATCATAACCCAACTACTAATTTCTAAAGTAACTCATAGATTTATCCAATTTCAAATTTGAAGCAAAACCCCCAATTTGGGTATAAACCCTAACTGTTTGATTCCCAAATTCAACACTAGAAGTGAAAGATATATGATTAATAAACTTAGATTCATCAAAATCTAGCATAAACCCTATCAATTTCATCATTAAAAAGCCTAGAGAAATATTCATCAAAACCCACTTCAAACTTCCATTACTAGAGGATTATTAAAGGAAAGGAGGAATCTATGATGATTAGGATTAAAGGAAAAGTAAAGGAATTAGCAAGATTTACCTCCAAGAATATTCTCCAATTATCTCTAAGAAAAGTCCCCAAAGCTCTAATTTAAAAACGGAAAATAAATGAGGGACTAAAGGTTTTTAACACGTCGTTTATTATACACACTGCCCGTCACCTGCTTTGGCGACACTGGGACCGCTCCAGCGGAGCCGCTTCAGCGGTTCCTCGACCGCTTTAACTGTCAAGCCCAAATGGCTTGGACCGCTCCAGTGGTACCATTGCTGCGGTGCTGGTGCCACTCCAGCGGTACCATTGCTGGTCCCGAGGCCATCTGCTCACATACCATACACATAGACATACATAAAAGCACGGTACGAACGCGCTTGTGGCCTCGAAATTCTCAACGGAGGTTTGGTTGACCGAGTCAACCCCCGATACCTTAATTTCAATTTTCCAACCCAAGTCCCAAAATGCATCCGAGTGCATTGGGAACTGAACAAGATACACACACAAGTCCTAAACGACCATCCGGACCTCTCGAAATCTACGAATTTTTGAAAAAGGTCTGTTTACCCAAAAGTCAATTTTGGGTCAACTATTTTTCGCTTTAAGCCGAAATTCACCAAAAGGTTGCTCGAATCCGATCTAGACACCTCAGGAAGTGTGTCAACGGTTCCCTCAAGGTAAAAGTGAGCTAACCAAGCTCGAAAAAAGGGCAAAAATGTCGAAAAGACTATAACGACCAAACGGGTCGTTACATCAGATACCAATTGAACCGTCACTCGTCCTCAAGTGAAGAAAAGAAAAGAAGCTGGAAAATACCTGAATTAGTGAACAATTGGGGATTTTGGCAATGCATGTTAGACTCGGTCTCCTAACTAGCCTCCTCAATAGGACGGTGCTTCCATTGCATCTTCACAGAAGCAATCTTGCATCTTCACAGAAGCAATATCTTTCGACCTCAACTTTCTAACCTGCCTATCCAAGATCGCGATAGGATCCTCCTCAAAAGTCAAATTCTCATCAAGCAATATAGAATCCCAATGAACAATGTAGGTACCGTCGGCATGGTACTTCTTCAAAGATCGAAACATGAAAAACCGAATGAACTCCCGCTAAGCCTGGTGGCAATGCCAACTCATAAGCTACATCATGTCACGACCAAACTTGAGGGCCATGACGAGCGCCCGTAGCTAACCTACCGAGCACCTCTGAACATATATCGCATATCTATTTCTAGGTGGACCACAAAGATAAATCATGGGTATCATGATCTGTAAGGACATATGTCACAAGATAACGACACATTTCTATATAGTCATCAACAATTATGCCCATTATCACAAGCCGACAAGGCTGCCAAAATATTATACAACTATGAACTAATAAGGTTATGGGACATCTGGCTACATACATCTATCCACGAGCCTCTTTATAGAATACAGGAATCTATAAAGACGAGACAGGGATCCGCTATGCCCAAGTATATACACAAAAGAGTAATACCAATAGACAACGGCTCCGAAGCAAATGGAGCGCTTCTAAGACTCCGCTGATGAAACTCTTAAGGATCAGATCCGTCACCCTACTTTTCTGTGAGCATGAACACAGCGTCCACATGAAAAGAC